>NW_025205283.1:6339-10300 GCF_004010195.1 Chiloscyllium plagiosum | reverse complement strand
AGCAGAGAGTTTCAACTTTAAAAGTTAGCAATTCGAGAGGAAAGTTGATATAGAAGGCGGAGATGAAGGTAGACGGTCGGCTGGATGAGGAGGATAGTGAAGTTGAACAATCCTATTGTAACCAATGGCCTAATGGGGTTCTGTTTAAATGCATCCAGGCATTGTCTAAATTTGATGAGAATGATGGGGAAGCCTTTTGAATTTCATTTGAGAAAGTGGCTAAACAAATGCAGTGTTCAGTGACCATGTGAAGTTAGTTTATCCAAACAAAGCTGATAGGTATTTGCATCCCTATCGAAGGAGGTATCTGGCCAGTATGAGGAGGTGAAGAAAGCCATCTGAAGTGCATATGAGCTTGGGCCAGAACCCTACAGACAGCGTTTCAGGGATCTAAAATAGCATCCGTGGTTAAACGCACATTGAGTTTGAAAGGATCAAACAAAGTAATTTTGAAAAGTGGGGAAGGGTATTAAAAACAGAGCAAACCTATGGCACTCTTCGAGAGATTCTTATTTTGGAGAAGTTCAATAATTCACTTCCTGCGGTCGTGAGAACTCGTGTGGAAGAGCAGAGAGTAACAACGGCAAGATTAGAAGCTGAAATGGCTGATGATGATGATTAAGTTCAGAAATCAAAGTTTGGTTTCTGTGAGAGATTGAGAAGAATGTGCCAGATCTTCTTAAAACATAAACCTGTGAGAGTAAGGTTTATTGGCATAGGCCAGGAGAAGCAGGTAAAGAGATTAGAGCATTAAGACGTACAGACGTGCGTAACTCTTTTATACTGAGACATGAGGAGCTATGCCATTCAGAAGGATTATTGGAGAGATGAGAAGTGCTCCATTATGTAACGTGTGGTTGGAATGTCCAGTGGAGACATCAACAGATTTATTCCACAATGGGGAAGGAGGCTTTGAGCTGGATGTTGGCGTTACAACATTTCAGCATTTAAATTGCGAATAACATACATGAGACAAATATTTATCACTGATCGTGACCTCTTCAAGTTTTTGGAGAAGTTTAGGGAGAGAAATACCAGTCTGTTTCGATTGAGCTTATTATTGCTGCCATTCAGTTTGAAATTATACAGGTGACAGGGCGAGAAAACTTAAGTTTTGACACGTTGTGGAGACTTGGATGAAGAAAGACAAAGGCATTCTGTGGCAGGAGTAAAATGCCTGAAATCGAAACTAGTTGTGAACATTTGTATGCTCATAGGCAATGTAATATATATGCATTTCAGTCTACTAATAGAGGAAGGTTAGTAGGTCTAAACTGAATTACCTTTGTATATTGATGGATTATTTTATTGAAGATGGAGTTGTGAGAATATTAACACTGTATTTTCTCTTGTTTGTTTTTTTATGAGAGGTTTTAAAGGCAGAGGTGCAGAACTGCTGTCTGAAAACACTCCAAGTAAATAACTGAGAAAGCCTTTAGGTTTCATTGAAACGGCGATAACAAGGGAAGGGCAGTAGCCAGCTTTCCCAGACCAGGGTTTCTCATTTTGTGTTTAGCTGAAGCATTCAGAAGCTGCTGGGGATCCCAAAAGGGTTTGAAGTTTTATTACAAGATACCTAGCTGCTTTTCTCTGAGATCTCTGTTGATATTGTTTCCCCCTGGATTGGAAAACTGCTGTAAGGATCTGTATTTGAAGAAATCTTTGTGCCAAGCGGTGTATACCAAGAAGGTACGGTATCTAATGTTTGTGTAAGTGTTCCAACAAATAAGCTATCCCAAAATGTTCTTTCCTTTGATTGTATTTTAACTAAAGCATTTTAACAGATTATATTTTGCTCAACACACGCACACTTCACATCTATATTCAAAATAAGGAAAGGTTTGGGTCTAAGTGGCCTTCTTAAAACATTCTGGGGGGATCTGGTCTGGTCCACAACACTTGTACCGAGGGCTTTCTGACTGGATCCTGGAATTGAAAATTTAGTGGAGGGGCTGGGGATAGTTTGCTGGAGGTTATGCTGTGAGCTGCCTCAGACATTCAGGGAGACCTGAGGATTTGGTGACCCAACTCTGGATGGAGCATGGGGACTGTAGTTACAGCATCTGGGTGTGTAACATGATCAACAAATGGAGCAGAGGCTACAGAGAGGGGAAGCTCTGAAACCACGCAGTGAGTGTGTGTGGGGAAAGTAATCTGCTGTATCCACATCGGGTTTTCCAGGAACAGCTTCCCAAGCTTCACTTAACCCAGGAGCAGAGTGTGAGGGGACCCTGACTGAACAAGAAGCTGGTCACAGAGCCGTGTCACCTCCTTCAACACGACCTGCAACTTCACACCAGGGGGAGGATGGTGCTGCCAGTGGCTGTTAGGGTCACTGTTTCATTCAGCTTCTATGATCCATAACTTTCCAGGCAGGACTAGGTGACATATCCATCATCTCCCAGTATCTCAACATCAATGTCACCATTCGGTGGTGGAGTATATATATGGTGGATGAGGTAAATACATTGTTTCTCCCACAGCAGGGAGCTTCCGGGTGTATCCAGTGTAGTGGGATTCCCGATGGTGTACATGGCATCTGCAGAGTACCCATGTCAATGGAGAGAGGTAGAGGAATTGTAGGAGCTCTCTCTCTCTCTATTCATGTTACAGTGTACCCATGCACAGTACATCATGTTGGTGAATACCCACTGTCCTGGCAGCAGTCACGGCCTCTTCATTCAGAAGCAGTCAGCCATTCCCTTCGTCATCGGGTCTCCACGTGGAAAGAAATGAATATATCTTGGATAATGGCCGTCCCCTTGATGCACGTTTCAAAACACCATCCCCACCACCAATCAACCACATCAAAGTATTCCATGTGTACGGAGAGCAATGAGGTGACTTGGAGTATCTGGGAGCTGACGATCAAGGATGGAGCAAAACCTCCCATATCTGAACTGAACTGAGTGAACCCCCCCAGTACACAGTATCATAAAGTCCTGTAATCCCTCTCCATTTCAGTAACGTATTGCTTTCCATTATTCCTGTAAATGAAATGACAGGTTATATCATGTTAAATTCCACCTGCCAAACTATTATCTATTGTCTTTACTTCTCTGAATCTATTTGCAGACTCTCCACCCTCTCTTGAGAATTTAATCTCTTGCTTATCACAGCGACATAACAATTATTTGAAGAGGTGACAAGTAGGTTAGACCAGGGAAACCCAGTGGATGTTGTCTATCTTGACCTCCAAAACGCCTTTGATAAGGTGCCACACGGGAGGCTGCTGAGTAAGGTGAGGGCCCATGATGTTCGAGGTGAGCTACTGGCATGGCTTGAGGATTGGCTGTCTGACAGAAGGCAGAGAGTTGGGATAAAAGGTTCTTTTTCGGAATGGCAGCCCTTGACAAGCGGTGTCCCGCAGAGTTCAGTGTTGGGGCCGCAGCTGTTCACGTTATATATTAATGATCTGAATGAAGGGACTGGGGGCATTCTAGCGAAGTTTGCCGATGATACGAAGTTGGTGGACAGGCAGGTAGTACTGAGGAAGTGGGGAGGCTGCAGAAGGATCTAGACAGTTTGGGAGAGTGGTCCAGGAAATGGCTGATGGAATTCAATGTGAGCAAATGCGAGGTCTTGCACTTTGGAAAAAAGAATACAAGCATGGACTACTTTCAAAACGGTGAGAAAATTCATAAAGCCAAAGTACAAAGGAATCTGGGAGTGCTAGTCGAGGATTCTCTTCAGGTAACCATGCCAGTTAAGTCCGTGATTAAGAAAGCGAATGCAATGTTGTCATTTATCTCAAAAGGGTTGGAATATAAAAGCAGCGATGTGCTACTGAGACTTTATAAAGCTCTGGTTAGGCCCCATGTGGAGTACTGTGTCCAGTTTTGGCTCCCACACCTCAGGAAGGACATCCTGACACTGGAGCGTGTCCAGCGGAGATTCACACGGATGATCCCTGGAATCGTAGGTCTAACATACGAGGAACGGCTGACGATCCTGGGATTGT
>NW_025205283.1:0-4096 GCF_004010195.1 Chiloscyllium plagiosum | reverse complement strand
CTTTCTGGTGTACCCATGTTGCCATCTTCAAGACCAGAATGACCTGCTAATGTTGATACTTTAGAGGATTGGGAGATTATGGAATCTTTCTGTTGCTGTGTAACATTTTGAGGGGCTGATGGGTTTTCTCATACTTCTCCATAACAGGTAGATATACTGAACGGTCTCCTCATGTATCCCGGAGATGGGACCGAGGGATTGATTGGTCTTTGCTTGTTCCCATACAACAGACACGTGTCTAAATTACCTCTTCTTTCTCATCAAAGAAGTCTCAGATAGTTTTATCCCATCAAAGTCCCTTGCAATAGGCTCGGTGGGTCCGAATGACCTCCTGTTATCCCAGTGTAACAATCTCCAGTCACAGTGTGACCTCTTCCAGTTTCTGTTACAGACTTGAAGAGGCTGAATGGACTGATCCTGTTGCTATTTAGCAGGATACTGGTGCAGCATGGCCTACTGTTATAGGCTCGAGTGGCTGATTGGCCTCCTTCTCTAAATGTACAGGGGTTGAATAGCCTCGTTCTGTTTTGGTGTAACATGTTCCAAGGCCTGAATATCCTTCTGTTGTTCCTGTGTAACAGGCTGGAGAACAGAATGGATTCCTCCACTATCTGTGTAATTCGCTTCAGTTGTTAACTCCTTCTGTCAGCTATGTTCAAATAAGATCATCTTTAATTTTTGTAAACTCCAATGGCTACTGGGTCAACCTGATCATCCTTTCGTTGTAAAGGTAAGCACCTTCATTGCAGGAATCAGTTGAGGGAAGCAACTCTGAGCTGCTTCCAATATAACAACATCCTTTCTTCATAGAAGAGGTTAAATCTGTACACACTACTCTAGAATGTGGTCTCTCTATACAGAAGCAGCAACACTTTACCAGCCTGCTGTAAAATTCTCACCCATGTTAGAGCTGTCTCAGCTCTCTTGCCGAATACAGAGCATTGATGGAAGATCATTGTCCTTTTCTACTCCATCAGCATAACGGGAGATCTGGAGAAGATAAAGTTGGAGAAGATCATAAATGATGTGAGAGATGTCTACCATTAATCTCCCCAGAGCCCACGTCGCTCATATTCCACAGAATCTAGTAAGGTGGAGCCCAGAAATAGCAAGGTGGAGCAAACATTGATGGGAGTTATATATCAAAGTGAAAGCTGCAATACAAATGCTGGACCTGTTAGAAAACAGGAAATGAGATATACACATTTGTGGGTACTTCAGTAATAATGTAAATTATATCTAAACTGTGTTAACCCAATTGAATGCTAATGCTGGGAAAAATGGATTTCATGACCAGGTGTGAGATTTACATGAACATTATGTCGAGCACTGAGCTCGAGATCAGGTTATTAAGAATTGGTGTTGAGTGAACAGAAGAGCTAATTGAACCTTTTGCTGGAAAGGACCTTTTGGGAACAGTGACCACAATGTATTGGTTTTCTTTTATGCTGTTTCAGTACAAGACAATTTTTGTTTTTTTGCAGTAACCGTTATAAATCTGAGTCATGCAAGCCATGAATATTTGAGGAGAAAGTGGGGATGACAGATGCTGGAGATCAGATTCGAAGAGTGTGGTGCTGGAAAAGCACAGTCAGGCAGCATACTAAGAGCAGATAAAACGATGTTTCGGGCATAAGCCCTTCATCAGGAATGAAGCTTCTGGGCCAAGGCGGCTGAGAGATAAATGAGAAGGGGGTGCGGCAGGAGGGAGGAGGTAGCTGGGATTTCGATAGGTAGATGAAGGTGGGGTTGAAAGTGATAGGTGACGAAGGGAGACAGAACGCCTCATCTACTGCATCCATTAAACGCAATGTGGTTTTCTCTACATTGGCGAAGCAGGAGGTCAACTTGTGGATCATTTCAGAGAACACCTCTGGGACAGCCACATTGAACAAATCCATCACCTTGTGGCTGAGCACTTTAACTCCCCTTCCCACTCTGACAAGGACATGAGGGTCGTGGGCCTGCTCCATCACCAAACCCGAGCCACCAGACACCTGGCGGAAGAAAGCCTCATCTTCTGCCTTGGGACCTTCCATCCACAGGGGATCATAGTGGATTTCTCCATTTCCCCATTTCCACTAATCCCACTTTATCACACTCCAAACGTCCAAATCAGCACCGTCTTTTTGAACGTTCCTATGTGTCCACCTTCCTCCCTATCAATCTGGTCCACCCTCCTCTCCGACTAGCACTTTCAACCCACCTTCATCTTCCTATTAGATGAAAGGAGGCAGCTTACAAAAATGCCAAGTGTTGCAGTAAGCCAGTGGCTTCAGAGAAATGAAGGATCCAGCAAAGGATGACCAAGAAACTGAGGAGAAAATCAGGAAGTGAAAAAGCGTACAAATGAAAGAAAAACATAAAGACTGCTAAAAAGCGTCTATCAATGTATGCAAAAAAAACCCTAAAAACAAGATCAAATGTGGAACAGTTGGTGTGCGTTCAGGATAATTTATTGCAGAGAACAGAGAAATCGCAGGGAAAAGAAACAGTTTCTTTGTATCTAACTTCATGGAAGAATGTCCAGAAATTCTTCCAGAAATACTAACTGACCATGGAACTTGTGTAAGTAAAGTCTAAGACCATTCTTATCAATGCTGAGATCAACTTTGAAAAGAAAGCTGGATTGAGTATTTATAAATCTGACAGACTAGATGCACATCATACAAGAATTTCAGAGGAAGCAGCAATTGACATGTTGATTGCATTGCGGATTTTCACTTTAATTTCCGATACATTGCCGAAAGGCATTTAGCCAATCTCGATAAGGCAAAGGCTATAAATATTATCCAATAGTTTAAGAAAGGATGAATTTGGAGAATGGTGAACTACAGACCAGTTATCTTGTCATCCGCAGTCATGTATCTGTTGGACTCGATGACAAAGAGCATGCTACTAGATATTTAGAAGGTAATAACATAACTGGGTAGTGTGAGAATGGACCGATGAAAGGAAAACCAGAAGTGACAAACATATTTTTGGAATGGTTTGAAGATGATTCTTGTGGACATAGGCAATGATGAACCATTGGATAACGTATAATTGGATATTCATGATTGTTTTTTTTTAAGAACTCACACAGCAAGTACATAAGAAAAATTAAAGCGAGAGGTATTGGGAAGAACATATGCAAATGGGAAAGTAAAATTTAGGTTTACATTCATGTGAATGTAATTGGAAGATAGAGGATGTCGTGCACCAGTTGCATCGAGCGTTGGTGAGACTAAACATAGAGTATTGTGTATCGTTTGGAGTCCCAATCTAAGAAAGAATATATTGACGACAGAGGAACTTTAAAAGGTATTATCCGGATTAATCAGTAAAATGGCAAGATTGTCTGATGGGGAACCTCAGCCTGTAATCTCGAGTTTCAAAACATGAGGGGTGATTGTAGTGAATCTCAGAAACATCGAAAGGACTGATTAACAGAGGGACATGAAGAAGTACACGTAGGCGAGATAAGGGAGAATCCCACGATATTCTACAAGGAGAAGAGAATAATCAGCAAACAGTTAATGTCCATGAGAAACCAAAGGGGCAATCTGTGTTTCAAGCTGGAGAACATTGATGGATTGTCACATGAGACCTTCACATCTATTTTACTTGGGAGAAGGAGGATGCAGGTACAGAATTCAAGAAGATAGACTGGGAAGCTCTTGAACAGATTGATGTAAAATACGAGTAGGGATTTGAGGCTTTGTTCTGAATAATTTAGGACCAATCTCCATGTCTGAATGAGTTGTATCACAGGCGGCTGTTGGGGTCAAAAGGAAGAAGAAAATCGAACTCCAATCAGAGTCACAAGGTTTGATCAGGGATAAGCATCATGACTTTATCAGGAGGAAGTCATATCCAATGGATTTGATTGAATTAGTTTGAGGAGGTCGATAATTTAGTTCTGTAGGAAGGCCTTTGACAAATTTCCACCTGGGAAACTGAAAATAAAGTAAAATCTCATAATGTGATGGATAACTTGACAAGTTACAACGAAAATTGTCTTATCAGCAGAAGACAGAGGTTGGTGGGAGAAAGCTGTTTGTGTGACTGGAGACCAGTGTCCCCTGGCGTACCACAGGGATCAGTGCTGTGTCCC
>NW_025205282.1:5417-10300 GCF_004010195.1 Chiloscyllium plagiosum | reverse complement strand
TCAGTCACCGAGTGAGGATTTCAGTCAGGAAGTTAGGGATTTCAGTCAGAGGGAGAGGATTTCAGTCAGGGAGTGTGGATTTCAGTCGGAGAATGGATTTCAGTCAGGGAGTGGGGATTTCAGTCAGGGAGTGGGGATTTCAGTCAGGGACAGAGGATTTCAGTCAGGGAGAGGGGATTTCAGCCAGGGAGTGGGGTTTTCTGTCAGGGAGCGAGGAATCCAGTCAGGGAATGGGTCTTTCAGTCAGGAAGGTGGGGGTTTCAGTCAGGGAGTTGGGGATTTCAGTCAAGGACAGAGGATTTCAGTCAGGGAGAGGGCATTTCAGTCACCGAGAGAGGATTTCAGTCAGGAAGTGGGGATTTCAGTCAGGCAGAGAGGATTTTAGTCGGGGAGAGGGCATTTCAGTCAGGGAGTGGAGATTTCAGTCAGGGAGGGGGGGTTTCAGTCAGAGAGTGGGTGTTTTAGTCCGGGAGAGGGGGTTTCATTCAGTGGAGATTTCTGTCAGGGAGTGGGGATTTCAGTCAGGCAGCGAGGATTTGTGTCAGGGAGTGGGGATTTCTGTCAGGGAGTGGGAATTTCAACCAGAGAGTGGGGATTTCAATCAGGGAGGGAGGACTTCAGTCAGGGAGTGGGGTTTTCAGTCAGGAAGGTGGGGGTTTCAGTCAGGGAGTTGGGGATTTCAGTCAGGGAGTGGGGATTTCAGCCAGGGAGTGGGGATTTCAGTCAGGGAGTGGGGATTTCTGACAGGGAATGGGGATTTCAGTAGGAGAGTGGGGATTACAGTCAGGGGGAGTGGGGATTTCAATCAAGGAGTGGGGATTTCAGTCAGGGAGAGTAAATCTCAGTCAGGGAGAGGGGATTTCAGTCAGCTAGTGGTGATTTCAGTCAGGGAGTGGTGATTTCAGTCAGGGAGAGAGGGTTTCTGTAAGGGAGGGGAGATTTCAGTCAGAGAAAGAGGGTTTCAATCAGAGAGGGGGATTTCAGCCAGAGTGGGGGATTTCTGTCAGGACGGGGTGCTTCAGTCCGGGAGAGGGGGTTTCAGTCAGAGAGGGGGATTTCCGTCAGGGTGGGGGACTTCAGTCAGTGAGAGGGGGTTTCAGTCAGAGTGGAGGATTTCAGTCAGAGAGTGGAGGATTTCAGTCAGGGAGGTGGGGGTTTCAGTCAGGGAGTGGGGATTTCAGTCAGGGAGGTGGTGTTTCAGTCAGGGAGCAGCATTACAGGTCCTAGTTTTCAGCCAATTCACTCCTCCTAATCTCAAGAAAAGTTTGGGGTCACTGACCTGTTGGAGGCAATCAGCCCTGACATCTATCCAGCAATAGCACTTGAGGAGTTGTTGGAGAGAACCAGGCACTGCTCCTGGTCAGGCTGTATCAGTACAGTTACTACACTCGCATCTGCAGCTTGGAAGAGGCCTTTGGCAACTCACCACCATCTTCTTAAGGGCAACTAGGGACGGGCTATAAATGCTGAACCGGCCAGTGATACTTTAGGAAGCACATAAACTGATTGTTCAGAGTGCAGTAACAATGTCCCACAACAACCCTCAGGAATGAGAAAGTTGAGTGATGAGGATAAATTGGAGAAATTGAGACTGTTCTCCTTACAGATGAATAGGCTGACAGGAGATTTGATTGAGGTTTTCAAAATCCTTAAAGGTTTGGACAAGTTAGAAAGGAATAAACTCTATTTGTTCATGTAAGGATCATGAATCAGAGGGCACAAGTTTAATGTGTTTTGCAAAAGAAGTCAATGAGAGGTTAAACAGAATTGTTTCACCCAGCGAGAAGTTAGGGTGTGGAATGTACTGCCTGGAAATGTTGCAGAGGGATCAAGAGGGGAATTGGAATGGTTAATCAAATAGAAACAATGTGTAAGAACGGGGAAAATGTAGAGATTGACACTAAAGCAAAATACACAGAGAGGGGGTGAATGGCCTCTTTCTGTACTATAACATCTCTGTGAATGTAGTGGGCAACCTGGTGGATGTCTAGAGATGACAGCAGCACAGGGCCTAGCAGACAGGGTCACTGCACTGTGAGAAAGGGAGCACTGCAGATGCTGGAGATCATAGTCAAAAAGCACAGCCCGTCGGGCAGCATCTGAGGAGCTGGAGGTCACTTCACTGCTAACCTGAGCTGGGGCTGAGTGAAGTGTGAGTGAAAATCAGCACACTGCCTCTTACAGAATCTCTCTCCTTGGTTCCATTGCCAGCTCCCTAGGGAGCGGAGTTGAAGTGATGGGGCTGCAGGTTGATTACTGGACAACACAGCTGCCCGATAAGAAACGGGACGGTGAGAAACGGGACATTGGCAACAAGAACACCTTGAAGAGCAACTTCCGGTCCCTGCAAGTGACCCGCCTACCGAATGGTGGAGAGATGGTGCCACCAGCTACCATGCTGATGACGGTGGTAACCAAAGAAAAGAATAAGAAAGGTGAGAGCAGAGTGGGATGGATGGCAATCAGTTTCAGTAGGGTGACTTGTTAGAGAGAGAGACAGAGACAGCATTGCATGAGGGGAGTTACGGAACACATTGGGACCACTGTCCGATATTGTCAAGTGGAAAATACTGAGCCTGTCAAGGTGATACAGCAGGACCTAATGTTGGTAGTTGGCATCCCTTCTGTTCCTAACTGGCCAGGTGAATTCACCTAATCTCAGGGTAATAACTCCATCTGTATCCATCCCAGCCTTAACCACAGCATGCACCAGTCTGACATGGTTCCAGTTCCTACAGCACACTCTCCAAACCAGACTCTGATTTGGTGCAGCATATCCAGGAAACTGAGGCTGCGCCCTAAACCCACACCTTACACTGGTTTTACCCCCAAGTTCCACAGGGTCTGGCCCAGTGCCCATTCAGCACTTGCATCTCACCTCCTCCTTCCTATTCTGTTCACTCCACAAGCAGGGAACTAACTGTTCTACCTCGTACGTTCAGCACTGACTTAGTGAGGAACACTCTTCCCTTGGAATCAGGAACTTATGGGTTTAAGTCTCACATCAGGGATTTGGTTGGTGCTCCAGGAGAGAGCCAACGTTTCAGGAGGGAGTTCCAGATTTTAGGGCCCATGTTCCTCTCTAATGATAGAGTGATTGAAAGCAGTAATAGAGGGCAAAGACCAGAACTCTGTGTGGGCACTACCAAGGTTTGGAAACCCAGGATTAAACTTGCCTGCCTGGGTGTTCGTCACAGTTTAAAGGGATCAGAACAAAACTTTCCACAGCCCTGTGCCATCGATCTCTCTATGTCTGGCTATGGTGTCTGCTGTCTCAGGTCAGTGTGTGTGTGAGAGAGAGGTTCTCCTCGGGACCAGTATGTATGCATTAATCAGTCTCACTGAAACCAGTTTGCTGCTGATTGCTGCTCCTGAGAGCAAACTGGGGGGGCGCTGCTGCATCTCTGTATAGCAACAGTGACCATACTCTTCATGGACCTCCGTGGCATGAAAACACTGTGGGATATGTTGAGCTGGTGAATATTATGACAACATAGATGTTTTATTTCGTAATTAAAATTAAGTACAGTATGCTTCCTTAAATATTTTGCTTTTTTTAACCTTCTGTAGGGTGGGAGGTCTAATAGATCAGATACGTAAATGAATGCTGCTTTTGCTAATTGCCATGATTGTAGGAGGCACATGTCCAGTAAGACACTGATTTCTGTTAACAAGCGTGTTGTCCCAGCTCTCCATCAGGAAATGATTCACAGCGTGGGGAACGCCATGTCCATACCTGCATGTTACAAAACTCTCTGCTCTCACTCTCACCTGGCATTATGCATGTAAGGACATGTACACCTCACCAGGGCAGAGGGAGAGGGCTCTAACAGGGAGACAGGTCTCTTACTGACGAGAATGCGTCTGTGTGTGTGAGGGAATGTTGTTTTTCTCTCTCCTTCCAGTGATGTTTTTAAGTAAGAAACCAAGAGAGAAAGAGCTGGACTCAAAGAGCCAAGTTATAGAAGGAATCAGTAGATTAATCTGCACTGCCAAACATCAGCAGACCATGCTCAAAGGTAAGAACCTAGTCATTAATATCAACTCGCTCCGCTCCAGTTAAATACAGTACAGTACATACGACAGTCAGCACAATGAAACCAGCCTGGTTTAACCGATATAACCTACCTCAGCCACTGTATCCAGTGCTGTACACACCCACCCTGGATGGTGTATCCAATGCTGTACATACTCACCCCGGACACGGTATCCAGTGCTGGACACACCCGCCCTGGACACTGTATCCAGTGTTGTATACACTCACTCCAGGCAATGTATCCAGTGCTGTACACACCCGCCCTTGACACTGTATCCAGTGTTGTATACACTCACTCCAGGCAATGTATCCAGTGCTGTACACACCCACCCTGGACACTGTTTCCAGTGCTGTACACACTCACCCCGGATACTGTGTCCAGTGTTGTACACACTCACCCCAGGTAATGTATCCAGTGCTGTACACACCCACCCCGGATACTGTATCCAGTGTTGTATACACTCACTCCAGGCAATGTATCCAGTGCTGTACACACCCACCCTGGACACTGTATCCAGTGCTGTACACACCCACTCTGGACACTGTATCCAGTGCTGTACACACCCACCATGGACACTGTATCCAGTGCTGTTCACTTCCACCCCAGGTAATGTATCCAGTGCTGGGCACAACCGGGCACTGTATACAGTGCTGGGCACACGCATCCCAGGCACTGTATCCAGTGCTGTACACACCCACCCTGGGCATTGTATCCAGTGCTGTACACACCCACCCTGGGCACTGTATCCAGTGCTGGACAGACCCACCCCGGAAAATGTGACCATCTGAAATAAATTAGATTAGATTAGATTAGATTACTTAGATTAGATTAGATTAGATTAGATTA
>NW_025205282.1:0-5385 GCF_004010195.1 Chiloscyllium plagiosum | reverse complement strand
CTGACCTGCACATCTTTGGACTGTGGGAGGAAACCGGAGCACCCGGAGGAAACCCACGCAGACACGGGGAGAATGTGCAAACTCCACACAGTCAGTCGCCTGAGGCGGGAATTGAACCCGGGTCTCTGGCGCTGCGAGGCAGCAGTGCTAACCACTGTGCCACCGTGCCGCCCACGAATCTAATCTAAATCTAATCTAAAAAAAAAAATTGAGGGTGAATGTTTTGAAGAATTAACTTCCTGGGACCAGCCTCATGGCTGGAATGATGTTGATGATGACAATCAATCAGAAAAACAATTCACTGTGAATGGGAAGACTTTGGCTCCTTTTTGACCATTGGGACCGAGTAGTTCCTGGTCAAGAGGTGCATCAGATGCAGTATTTGGCCTGCTCTGCTGGGGTCAGGAGCTGCAGCCTTCTCTACCTATCCCACAAACACAGATGGACCGAATGGCTTGGCTGTTACTGTGCTGTACTGTTGCTGCCATCTAGTGCTCAAGAGTGTGATAAGAGAACCTACTTCACTTGAAGAGGAAATAGGGAGAGCTTCAGCCCATCAGGAGTTGTAAAAACTCCTTGCCAACAAGCTGTCAGGTCCACCATAAGAGCTAGCAAGTATTGTCAGACTAATCTATACTCAAACAGAAAACCTTCCATTGATCAAAGTCCTCAGGCAGCTTCTGATCCATCTCCCAGCCACACGGAGATAGCAGCAGCCAATCCCCAGAGCTGAGGGCATAGGGGTTAATGGTAATATAAAAGTATTTACTCAATCCGGTAGGCATTCTCGAGAGAAATCCTAACAAAACCATACAACCCGAAAGTAGAAGAGGGTTCACAATTCCTGACCCTGTGGAAATAGGTGTCCTGGCCACAGGGAGTCTCCACCTCTCCATCATCCACCCCCTGCTGCGACTCTCGTAGAACATAGAAAAGTACAGCACAGAACAGGCCCTATGGCCCACGATGTCGTGCCGAGATTTAATCCTAATGTAAAATACAGTAACTTAACCTACGCACCCCTCAACTCACTGCTAACCATATGCCTGTCCAGCAGTCGCTTAAATGTCCCCTCAGAGTCAGGTTTGGACCTACAGCAGCTGCTGCTATCAGCCCCTGAGCCCTTCTCGAGGGAGTGTAGCGTGTACGAATCTCCAGCTGCTGCAGGCTGCTGTGACATTGACCTGGTTACACCAAAAGGTAGCTCCATCACCACAACCTCTGTATGCCCATCAGTTCTTGCAACTAGCCCGTCCCTTCCAGAAATATCCACATCTCTTATGCAGTCCTATCCCTCCAGAGACTTGCTTGGTGCCCAGGGTTTAGCTAAGCTGCTGGATCTGGGCCTCAGTCTGGCTTTACTGATAAATGCCTGAAGATATTGGATGAGTTGAAGGCCCCAATGGATGATGATGGTGAGGGAAGGTGAGTGTGACAGAAGGGATGTTAGTCTCTCTCTCTGCATTATGTCATGTCGTGTTTTCTAGTCTCCATCGATGGAGTCGAGTGGAATGATGTCAAGTTCTTCCAGCTGGCAGCACAATGGCCCACACACGTCAAGTACTTCCCTGTAGGAATATTCGGATATTCAAAAACTGTGTGATGGTTGGAATCAGACTCTGGCAAGTACTGCCTGACCTTTCCCTGTGGAAAAACTGTGACTCTGGCTCACACCCAGGTGGGTTTCTGATTTAAAAGCCAGACAGAACAGTTGACATTTTTTTTTAACTTAAGAGCCAAATGACTCAGTGTGGAACACAGACTGTGAGGAGCAGGGTCAGCGAATCCTCACAGAAGCACTTTCCAGAACATTCTTGTCTACCTGAATTCGTAACTTTGAAGTAAAGAAAAAATAAAGGAAGAAAGCTCCCGGAGTAAAGCTCAGTGGGATCCTGTCAGACAATACTCTCATCAACTGGCACAAACAATTCACCCTCTAGACGCACACCATTTATATCTTGTGTTCAAACAAACATTTCTTCATATACGTGAGACAAGGTGGGTAGATTTGTGTGAGATTGTCCCCCAGTGAGAGTCAGTGTGTGTGTGTGGGACTGTCCCCCAGTGAGAGTCAGTGTGTGTGTGGGTCTGTCCCCCAGTCAGAGTCAGTGTGTGTGCGTGTGGGACTGTCCCCCAGTGAGAGTCAGTGTGTGTGTGGGACTGTCCCCCAGGGGGAGAGTCAGTGTGTGTGTGAGTGAGACTGTCCCTCACTGAGAGTCAGTGTGTGTGTGGGACTGTCCCCCAGTGAGAGTCAGTGTGTGTGTGTGTGGGACTGTCCCCCAGTGAGAGTCAGTGTGTGTGTGTATGGGACTGTCCCCCAGGGAGAGTCAGTGTGTGTGTGTGGGACTGTCCCCCAGGGAGAGTCAGTGTGTGTGTGGGACTGTCCCCCAGGGAGAGTCAGTGTGTGTGTGGGTCTGTCCCCCAGTCAGAGTCAGTGTGTGTGCGTGTGGGACTGTCCCCCAGTGAGAGTCAGTGTGTGTGTGGGACTGTCTCCCAAGGAGAGTCAGTGTGTGTGTGTGTGAGACTGTCCCCCACTGAGAGTCTGTGTGTGTGTGTGGGACTGTTCCCCAGTGAGAGTCAGTGTGTGGGACTGTCTCCCCAGTGAGAGTCAGTGTGTGTGGGACTGTCCCTCAGTGAGAGTCTGTGTGTGTTTGTGTGTGTGTGGCTGTCCCCCAGTGAGAGTCTGTGTGTGTGGGACTGTGTCCCAGTGAGAGTCAGTGTGTGTGTGGGACTATCCCTCAGTGAGAGTCAGTGTGTGTGTGTCTGACTGTGCCTCAGTGAGAGTCAATGTGTGTCTATGTTTGTGTGTGTGTGTGTGTTTGTGTGTGTGTGTGTGTGAGTTTCCCACCTCACTCGCCCTCTCAGTGATGCTGACTAGCTGTCACACTGCCCAAATCTCTCCGTTCCTCTTCTCATGGAATCAAACTGAGATTTTTGAGCAATCTGTGCCTGTCCTAGCAGGCTGCATGACAACAGCACCTGTTTGAGCCGACATGGTGTTTTTCAAACTGTACTCTCTTGCCTGAGTTGCTAAATTCAGTGACACTCTCCATACAGTAGTGGTGGCTGGTGATTGCCTTGCTTTGCTGGTGCATTACTGTGCGGGATGGATTCCTTCAGTGATATAGTGGTGAATGTGTTCGCAAAGTTGTGCTATCAATGAAACTATGTTTTCCACTAATTGGATGCGACCATCAAGAACAAAGGCATCATGCTTGTCCCACAAATGAATAATGTGGTAGATGAATTTTAATGCAAGGGTGATGCCAGTTATATAGGCCATGCCACTCATAGACTGGCAGATTATCAATTTGCTTACTTTCAATAAACAAGGTCTGACTGTTTTGAACTAGCCCATCCTTCCAAAACCCATAGCATTAGATGTGGTTCAGCAATTGGATGATATTTACCAAATATCCCTGAGAATATGAAGATTATCGTGATCACCAATTTAGGATTTCCAGTTAAAGTGTGGCTCATATGTGTCAAGGAACTACAAGGAATTATCCTCAGGGCTCTGCTCTTGTCTGATTGAAGGGACATGAACGTGCATCTATCATTAAATTGAGTGACAGCAATTCCATAGTTCATAGCACAGTGACTCAGTGGTTAGCACTGCTGCCTCACAGCGCCAGAGACCAAGGTTCAATCCCAGCCTCGGGCGACTGTCTGTGTGAAGCTTGCATATTCTCCCCATGTCTGCGTGGGTTTCCTCCGGGTGCTCTGGATTCCTACCCCAGTCCAAAGGTGTGCAGGTTAGATATATTGGTTATGCTAAATTGTCTGTAGTGCTCAGGGATGTGTCGATTAGATGCATTAGTCAGGGGTAATTATAGGATAATAGGGGAATGGGCTGAAAATGTGTTGCTGGGAAAGCGCAGCAGGTCAGGCAGCATCCCGGGAACAGGAGAATTGACGTTTCGGGCATAAGCCCTTCTTCAGGAATGAGGAAAATGTGTCCAGCAGGCTAAGATAAAAGGTAGGGAGGAGGGACTTGGGGGAGGGGCGTCAGAAATGCGATACTGGTGAAATCCGAGTTCATCCCTTGTGGTTGGAGGGTTCCTAGGCGGAAGATGAGGCGCTCTTCCTCCAACCGTCGTGTTGTTGTGGTCTGGCGATGGAGGAGTCCAAAGACCTGCATATCCTTGGTGGAGTGGGAGGGGGAGTTGAAGTGTTGAGCCACAGGGTGGTTGAATTAGTTGGTCCGGGTGTCCCAGAGGTGTTCTCTGAGGAGCGTTTCAGATGCCTGACCTGCTGCGCTTTTCCAGCAATACATTTTCAGCTCTGATCTCCAGCATCTGCAGACCTCACTTTCTCCTAATAGGGGAATGGGTCTGGGTGGGTTACTCTTCAGAGGGTCAGTGTGGACTTGTTGGGCTGAAGTACCTATTTCCACACTGTCAGGCTTCTATGAATCTATGGCAGTGTCCTGACCAGTCTGAGTCAACATACCTGGTATCACCTTACATCCAACTTTACAGTTAACCGTCAGTCATCTGTAATTAGTACACTCTCCATAGCAACACCTCAACCAACCAAATCCACTTGCAAACAAACTGGTGATGGTCCAAAGGTTGAGAAGATGTCACCTTCATGGTGTGTTCAGCCAGTGTAGGGATTGAACCAGCATTGTTGGTGCCATTCTGTTTGTAAACCAGCTCACTGAGCAAACCAATCTTACGTGGGACTTTACTGAACATCTTCTACTAGTCAAAATAAACCACATACACTTCCCCAATCAACACCGCTAGTTACTTCCTTGAAAAATTCCAGCAGATTTGTCAAGGATGAATTCCCTTTTGCAAATCCATACTGACTCTATCCAATCCTGCCACTGTTGTCGAAATGCTCAGCTATTAAATTATTTTATGATGGGATTGTAACATTTTCCCCACCACTGATACCAGATTGAGTGGTCTGTAGTTCCCTTAAACAGTGGGCTTACATTAACTACCCTCCACAAGAACGGTTCCAGAGTCTGTAGAATATTGGAAGATGACACCAATGCACTCACTGTTTCTAAGCCCCTTCCTAAATTGCTCTGGGATGTAGATTATTAGGCCCTGGAGGTTTATTACCCTCTAATCCCATCAATTTCCCCAATACCATTTCCCTACTAATACTGATTTCCCTAGTTCTCACTAAGCACAGCATTTCTGGGATCTTACCTGTACACTCCCGAGTGAAATCAAAACCAAAGTTTGTATTTAGTGGGTCAGCCATTTTCTATTCCCCATTATACACTCCCCACTTTGTGACTGGAAGGGAAATACATTTGTCTTTTCTCATCTTTATCGCTTCACAGACCTGTCACAGATTTTCCAAACAGTTTGTATGTACGTTCATTTTCCAGACAGTATGTAAGTTCCTTTTCCAGTCAGTTTG
>NW_025205281.1:0-10297 GCF_004010195.1 Chiloscyllium plagiosum | reverse complement strand
ATTCAGCGGCCCGGAGACTCTGTAGTGAATAATTACTGAAATTCTCAGCAAGGAGCAGCACCATCCGGACTTCTCTGCGAGTTCTCGACTTGTTAAAGTGACAGTTCACAAAGAGAGAACAGGCGAATGCGCAACACTGTGCAATGGTTAGGCTCAGTACGTTGAACTCAAGTACCCTGAAAAGAAGTGTTAATAGCCTACCTCCAACACTCCCCTCACCCCAGTCTAGCCACTCTGGATTCAAGTGCCATCTTGGGATTTAGACTTGTTCTTTTCAATTTAATACTAGCAGGGTATGATTTCACCAGAGAGAGGGCTCAGGAGTGAACATTTTCCAGCGTGATCAGGTTCTGCAATGCAGAGTGCTGGAGAAGCTCGGCTTGTTTTATGAGAAGCAGAGAAGGTCGAGGGAGGACAAGAGCGAGATACATGAGCGGCATGGACAAGACGAGAAAACAGCTGGGCTCCTTATCCGAACGCTGAATAGCAAGAAACCACCATTTTAAAGTGAAAGGCAGGGGTTCAGAGGGGAGTCCAAAAAAATGTTTTCACCCACCGGCTGGTGGTGAGTCTGCAATGCCCTGCCTGAGTTGTTAATTAAGAAGGGAAGATTCACTACTGGAAAGTGTACTTGGATAAGCCACTTGAAACGTCTGACAATTAATGGCTCTCGGTCAAGTGGGAAAGGGAGTCTGCTGGAGTTCGTATTTTATTTTGGAAGAACAATGTGCCAAAGGGTCTCTGCTGCAATATTATAGATTGCTCTTTAACCCTCTCAAAATGCTACCTTTGCTAACAGCAACGATTACCATTGGAGCTCTTCTAGTTTCTTCATGGCACAGGGGAAATTCCGGGCAACGGCAGCAGGACTCGTCTCCTGGCACGGGTTTGTGTGTGTCCATTATTCATTGATACGTACTCTTTTAAGTGAAACACCCCGCATAACATTGGCCCACGAAAGCTCCAGCACCACAGAACAAGCAGTTGGGCTGGAACTCCGTCAAGCATCGCAATCTTTACCTAAGTCTGTGCCCTCTGATCCTGGTCTCTCCTGCGAAATGGAACATCTCCCGTCATCCACTCCATCGAGGCCTTTCAGTATTCTGTAAGTTTCAATTTGCTCACCCTTCATCCTTCGAGATTCTAGTGACCCACGTTCCTAAAACTTTGCTCATACGTTAAGCCTTTCATTCCTGGGAGTATTGTCGTGAACGTCCTCCAGACGCGCTCGCGGATCAGCACATCCTTCCTGAGATATAGGCCCAAACTTGCTCACAATGATCAAAATGTGGTCTGGTCAGACCAGAGCCTTATAAAGCCTCAGAACTGTATCCCTTTATTTTTATTCTCCCTCCTACGTGTATTGTTGACAATCGTACAAGTGTGAACCCCCTCAATACTGATATACAAACGAGACGCAGCAGAATGTTTTTCTTTACTCCATAGCAAACATAAAATGATGCACTAAGACAGCGATGCCCACATACCGTGAAAGATTTGATTTATAAATTTCTGAAAGTTTCACCTGAGTTGCCAAAAGATTGTTTCATGCTTTCATGATGTAAAATATTTACATCCTTCATAGAACAGATTAACTGCCGTTTGTCATTCTGTCGACTTCAAACGAAGTTATGAAGCTATTCTGAATGAATCACAGCACCATGTGTTTCATAGTGAAAAAACAGAAACTATGAGCAGGGATAGATCATTCAAGCATTCGAACCTGCTATAACATTCAATGTGACCTTTGGTGATCATCCAACACTATCCCCTGTTACTGTTTTCTCACCATACCCTTTGATCCATTTCATTCCAGGAGCCATATGTAATTACTTCGAAAAAACAATATTCATTTTTTTCGCCTTGAATGCTTTAAGTGGCAGACAATTCCACAGTCTCCGCGCACTCTGAGTCAGGAAAGTTCCCCGACCTCCGTCCTAAATGGCCTGTCCTGAATGCCTTAGACTGACACCCCCTGGGTTTTGATTCCTCTGGTCATCGCGAACATGCTTTCCTGCGTTTAACCTATATACTCTTGCTAGAATGCTACAGATTCAGGCAATTCAGCCCCTCGAGCCTCTTTCCGAACTTTAAGAACAGAGATAAGTAAAAACAATCTTCAGCAAGAGAGTGGCCAATCGATGGAATTCATTGCAACAGAAGGTTATGTAGACGAAGTAATTAAATTCATTTTGGACTAAGAGGGATAGTCTCCTCATGATGAAGGGAACCTAAGGTTACCATGAGATGGCGAGGAATTTATGTTTTGAGAAACGTACCAGCCAGGATTGAATGGCCTGAATTTGTGCTCCTATGTCATATGGTCTCGTGGGCTTTATCATCAGTTCGTCCTTAAAATTGGATAACTGCAAGCAACCTTATCCAAAAAGATTTGGAGACAAATATAACACAACTAAAGTTAGCTTAACGTCTACCATTGGTAACATGTTAGAATATATTATAATGAGGTATCAATAAATCATTTAGAAATTCAGAGTACCATGATACACACTAAGCACGTATTAACGGTAGATTAAGCGGTATTGTCACATGTACTGATATAAAATGAAAAAGACTTGCTATCTCGGCAAGTTTTACCATCAAAGTACATTATCGTAAAAGGACAGAGTGCAGACTACATTGTTACAGCTTCAGACACGCAGCAGATAGAAAAGAAACAATCGAATTTTGCAGGTTTGTTTCAAAGACTGTGATCAGAGTGGGAAACGTTATTCTTGAATCTGTTGATATGTGAATTAAAACATTTAAATCTTCTGCCCGTCAGAAGAGGATGAAAGATAGTATAATCATGGTGAGGTCTGGGATCATTGATTCTGTCGGCTGCTTTCCCGAGGCTGCAGGAAGCATAGATGGAGTCAATGGATTGTCGAATAATCTGTTGATAAACTGGGCATGTTCATGACTCTATGGTATTTCTTGCGGTATTGGGCACAGCAGTTACCGTACCAAGTTGAGATACACACAGACAGGATACATTGCATAGTGCACCGAGAAATAAAAACTAAGCTTTTTCTTGTACATAAGGAATTTACATAGCCCTCTGAGAACGTAGAGACATTCTTGTGCATTCTTCACCGTAACATCGATGGGGAAGCTCTGGACAGGTTGTTGGTGATCGGTACGTCTGCTAACGCTCCTGACCATCTTCATTTTAGCACCACTGATGCAGACAGATGTATGTATTGCAATCAGCCATGAGTTAATTCCTGACACTGCTCCTGGAATTCAAAAGCCACAGGTGGGACGTCAGTCCAGAACGGCTGGCTTCCCGGTCGGTGGGGTGAGGGTGGGGGTTGGGTTGTGAGGGCATGTGCAGAGGTCGATGGGTGAGTGGGAGCTGAACATTTCTTATCATGGTATTTGATCTCACCCCACCGTTAAATACTTTCGATGGTGATGCATCATTGATGCTCAATGTGGACTGTCATTTTAACAAGTCGAGAACTCAGAACTTGAAAGATTATTAACTACAGAGAGCCTCCGACCTCGCTGAACCGGGCTCCTTTGTTTCACTGATCTCACTGTGACTCTGCAGAACTTGTTGGGCGATAATATAAGCTCTGCCCTTGCTACTCGCAACATGTGATTTTGCGGAGGTCATCACTGATAGTGGGAGGTTTAATATTAAGTAAGTTGACACATGTGGTGTCATCTATCAGTAATTGATGTGAACGACCCTTCACAGATTGAGGGCAGCATTTACCATTTCCGGACAGGCTTGCCACTGAGTTAGATCCTGCTGAGTTTGGAGATTATCACTGCGGCACGAAGGGCAGCCAAGATGGACGCTAAAAGACATCCAGAGGGAGCTGAAAGGACAGAGAGAGACACCATACGAACAGTCGCCCGAGACTGTAATCAAACACTGGTCGCTGGCATTTGGATACAGCAATGCTAACCAATGAGACACCGTGATCTCTGGATACCAGAAACATTGATAAGAACGTTGCCAAGAATGGTGTTATTGAGCTTTACGGACAGACTCTTGCGTTTTTCTCTGCAGCATCACAGGCTTAGGGGGGACCTTAACGAAGATTATAAAATTATGACGAGTATGGATAGACCAAAAAATCCATAACCTTTCCCCAGGGTCGGTGAGTCCAAAACTATACAACATGGTTTGAAGTCTGAGATAGAAACGTTTAAAATGGGAAACATTTTTCACTCATAGCGCGGTGTGAGCATGGAATGAATTACTGAAGGAAATGATAGAGATTGCTACAATTGCAACACTTAAAAGGCGTCTGTGTTAGTGTGGAAATAGGACATCTCCAGAGAGATATGGCTGAAAGTTTGGCAAATGGGCTTAGATAAATTCAGCATGTTTGGTCGAATGGCTGAGTTCGACCAAGGGTTTTGTTTCTGTGCGGTACATCTCTATGACTCAAGATGTGCGGCACTATGGCTACCACTGATATTCTCCGTCCCTGCATCTCTTTGCAGAACAACAATACAATATTTTCCCCTGATCTGTTATCTCTCTGCATCTGACTTCAGAACAAAAACACTGTCGTTATTATTGATCTGATCAGGCTACAAAGGTGAATCCAGATTCACAGCACCCGGTTTCACACTAATCTACTCTACCTCCAGCTTTGACTCCAGAACACCAGCACTGTAAATATTCTCATCTCCACTGTCTGTTCATTCAACTCCAGACCCACAGATCAGTATCTGCCACTGAACTGCTTTGTATAACTCCAGGCCAACTGCATTGTAGTTATCACTGTCTGTTTTCTCTCTGCTTATAGCTCCAAACCGACAGCACTGTGGGAAACACTGATCGTCTCTGTTTCTACATGAGACTCCAGAAGCACAACAGTGTGATTATTATTAACTTGCTGTCTCTACATGTGACTCCAGACCCACAGGCTTAGGGGGGACCTGTGGTTTCCACTGACCTGCTCCCTCTCTACATCCGATTCCCGACACACAGCTCTGTGGTTACCGCTTACCTGCTCTGCATTTGCATTCGAATCAGACCCACAACAATGTGTTTACTCCAACGTGCGCTTCTCTAACAAGTGACTACAGACTCACAGCACTGTTATGAATTGACTCTACATTTGATAACAGGTCCAAAGCACAGTGGTTCTCACTGACCTGATATCTATCTACACTTGACACCAGTCCACTGCACTGCAGTTATCACTGGTCCACACTGTGTCTGCACTTGATCCCAGACTTACAACACTACCCGTAACACAAAAGATTTGGAAGGAAGTTGCCAAGGTTTGAGCGGTTGAGCCTCAGGCAGAGCCTCAGCAATCTGTCGTTTCTATTGCCTGGAGCAGATGGGTGGTCTTATAAAAGTTTACAAAACCATGAGGGGCATGGATAAGTTGCAAATTTCATGCCTTTCCCCGAAAGTAGGGGAGTCCAAAACTACAGACCATTTGTTTAAGGATCAGAGGGGAAATTGTTCAAAGGGACATGAGTGGCGACATTTTTTCACACAGTAGATGGTGCGTGCATGACATGTACTGCCAGCGGACGTGATAAACACTGCGACAGTTACATTATTTAAAACGTATCTGGATGGGCATGTGAGCAGGAAACTTTGAGAGAGATAAGGGCCAAATGGTACCAAATGGGATTAGAATAATTTAGGCTATCTGGTCGGCATGGCCAAGTTGGGCCAAAGTTTCTGCTTCCCTGCTGCACATGTCTGTGAATCTGTGACTCTGGACCAATAGCATTGTGAGTAACAGTGATATACTCTGGCTCTACAACTGCATGCCAATCTAAATCATTTACATATATCAAAAATCGTAGAGATCCCAATAGGAACCTTTGTGGGCAACCATTAGTCACGGACCTCCAGAAAACAAATACGCTTCTACAGTCATCCTCTTCCTTATTTGGATAACCAAATCGTGTGTCCACGCGGCCACGTCACCATGGATCCCATGCATCCTAAAATTCTGGATGAGTCCACCAGGTGGTATCTTTTCAAAACACTTACTAAAATACATGTAAGTAAAATACTTTGTTCTACCCTTATCGATCATCCTTGTGACCTCCTGAAAAAAGTCAATTCTGTCAGCAAAACATGACCTGTACTGCACGATTTCATGATGACTGCGCCTAATTAGGCCATTATTTTCCAAATATGTGTAAATCCTCTTCCAAAGAATTCTGTCCAAAAACTTCTCAATCGCCGATGTGAGACTGACTGGCCTATAGTTTCCTGTATTAACCCTATTTCCCTTAATGAATACAGGAAAAAACAATAGCTATTCGTCAGTGTCTGGGATCGCTGAAGTGGTTAGCGATGACAAAAAACTGATGTTCAAAGCCTCCAAAAATCATTAATCTTCCCTCTCTCAAATAACTGATATAGATACGTTCAAACCCAGGCAACTTATCCGCTTTAATGCTTCTCAAGAGATTCAAAACCACATCTTTCTTGCTCTTACTGTGCCCTGGCATATCTGTATACTCCTCACATATTTTATTCTCCTCCATGTCCTTTTACTGGGTGAATGCCGATACAAAGTATTCATCAGTATCTCATCTACATCCTCTGCATCCAAGCACAAGTTCCCTCCACTATCCCTGGGTGCTCCATTTTCTTCCTAGTTATGCTTCTCGTTTTAATGTTAGTATGTAATGTCTTGGACGTTCGCTTAACTCTGCTTGCCAAGGGCATTCCATGGCCCTTTCTTGCTCTCCTAAATCCCTGCTTTAGTATCTTAATGCCTTCCTTAAAATCTTCATGGGCCTGTTCCAATTTAACTCGATTCACAACCTCCCTCGTTATCCAAGTATCCCCTACATTGGTATCCTTGCTGTCCATCCATCCACTACACCATTGTTGCCTCTGTCTCAGCAAGTAACTCCAGACAGAAGCACTGTGCTTCCCCTGACCTACTCTGTCTCCAGCTATAACTCCAGACGCACAGCACTGTGGTTAGCCTGACATGCTCTATCTGTCCCAATGACTGAAGACCCACAGCACTGCTGTCAGCACTCTCCCGTTCCGCAACTACATGTGACTTTTAGCCAATAGCACTGTGATTGTGCCTGATCTGCTTTTACTCGACATGTGCTTATCAGTGTCCTACCTGCTTATCACTGACCTGCCTTGCTCTGCACGTAACTCCAGACAAAGAACAACGTGTTAAGCACTGGTCTTGTCTCTCTCGACATTTGACATCAGAACCTTCGGCTGTAGTTGCCACTGACATGCTCTGTATCTTCATATGACTCCTGGTCAACTGTACTGTCGCTTTCAATTTCTTGTGCTTTCTCTCCATTAAACTCCAGCCCCGCCGTACCTTGGTTTCACTTCTCTGCTCTGCCTCCAAAGGTGACTCTACATACACAGCAATCTGGTTATTATTGACCCTCTGTGTGTATACATGTCACGCCAATCCCACAACACTTTTGTTATGACTGAGGTCCTCTGATTCTGCAAGCGACTTTAGACCCACAGCACTGTGGCTACCATTAACTTGGTTCTGGTCTGCATGATACTCCAAATTCCATTGACCTAATCTGTCTATACTACGTGACACAATGTTAACTGCAATGCGTTATATATAGTCCTGCTCATTCCTTCAAACGAATGAAAAGGACAGCGCTGTGTGTACCACTAACATGCCCTGTTCCTATATTTAACTCCAGACATACAATGTTATTCTGATCTTGACCTCGTCTGCTCCTACACGTAAAAACAGGCCCACTTCAACAGTGTGGTAAATGACCTGCGAATGGAATGTTGGCCTTTCTTTCAATGGAATACTGCACCTGCCTTCACCGAGTCATCAGGCAGCACATTCTATTCTGGATCAACAATTGCACCTAAGAAACTGATGCACTCTGGCCTTCGACACGGCCCTCGTGGGAATGAAGTATTCACAATCTATTCCTCTCATCAGCATTCTGGGCTCCAAGGCGAACAAATTCAGCCTTCTCAGGAACTCGTGGGCGACTCGGCGCACAGTGGTTAGCACTGTTGCCTCACAGAGCCAGTGACCCAATTCCCACCTCAGGCGACTGACTGTGTGGTGTTTGCACTTTCTCCCCGTGTCTGCGTGAGTTTGCCCTGGTTTCCTCCCACCGTGAATTGGCATGCTAAATTGCCCGTAGTGTTAGGGGCAGCGGAAAATGTAGGGGCATGGGTGTGGGTGGTTGCGCTTCGTCTGGTTGGTGTGGACTTATTGGGGCGAACGGCCTGTTTTCACACTGTAAGTAATCTAATCATAACTAAGAATTTCTATTCCCGGTGACAACATGATGAACTTCGTCTATTATGTCTAGGGTGGAATCACCCCTTTCCAACAGTGTGGTGAGCAGAGCTACACTCAGTATTCGAACTATGGTTGATGCAATGATTTATAATTTTGTCAGCATACTTCCTTGCTCCCAATTTGTAATGAGTAAAAAAGTGAAAACAACCCCGATGCCCTCAGCGTAACCATGTCTACACGTGTTCACATCTTCGGAGATCTACTAACTTACACACCAAGTTTCCTTCGTTCCTCAATATGCCCTGGGGGTCCAGCATAATTGTGCACATCCTGTCCCTGTTAGACTTCAAAAATGCATCAACTCACACTTACTAGGATTAAATTCGTCTGCCGTTAATCTGCGGAATTTAACAAATGAGCATTATCAAACTTACAATTGAACCCATATTCCTCATGATCAACAACACTACCAAATTCGAGTTATTTGCAAACGTACTAATCATCGCTTTTGCTTTCACATCCAAGTTTTGAATGCACAGTCCATATTCAAGAAATAGACGTTCATTATTTCAAAGGAAGGGGGTGCCAATTTGAAAGGTTGTGAGTGCTTGGAATTCCCTTTCTCAAAAGGTAGTGGATGCAAATAGTTTAAAATTTGTTTTCGGGCTGATGTCGAAATATTGTCGATGATTGAGAGGTCAAAGTTGATCAACGAATACGCAAGAAAGCACAGTTGACGATTACAAAACATTTTGCATAGAAAACGATAGAACTGTGAATGCTGCAAATCAGAAACTACAACAGCAAATGCCGGGAAAGTTCAGCAGGTCTGGCAGCATTTGTGGATACAAATCAGATTTAAACTTTCGGGGTGAGCGACCTTTCCTCAGAACTGTGGTGCCTTTCCCAGTTCTGAGGAAGGATCATTTGAATCGAAAATGTGACACTGATCTCTCTACACAGATGCAGCCATACCTGCTGAAATTTGCCAGCACTTTCTATTGTTCATGCTCTCATTGATTTGGATTCTAGTAAACTGGAATTGCTGAGTGGCCTGCTCCTGTTCCTATTCAGCGTGTTCAGGTGAGCACACAGTTTAGCCCTGGCAGCCTCTAAGGCCGATAATTCGCGATTGTACATTTGACGTTTTTATTTGTTTTGTGCCTACTCAATCATTCATTCACCTCGTGATGCAAGCCAAGCTTTGAAGACATTTCGCTTTGTATTTGATCAGTGTGGTTCAGAAGTGATGCGCCAGGCGTTCTCTTGCTTGTAGGTCAGCAGGAAGCGTGCATTTTGTCTCCTTCCCAGTGCGCCTCCCAACGTCCTTTCCAGTCTTTGAGGTCGGAGAGTGATGCATTGGAGATAAAAGGTAGGGAGGAGGGACTTGGAGGAGGGGCGTTGGAGATACACAAGTATGCCTCCCCTTCCCTCAAGTGAAGAGTGGACAATGAGCCAATGACATTGCCGGCGGGCTGCTATTTGTGTCTGTTGGAGCAGAGAATCAGAGAATCTAGGAGATTATCTTCAAGTCCTTTCAAGACCTTGTGCCCTTCGATTTCTTATTGTGTCCCATTATTGGACTGAGGAAGCATTTGTTATCTGCTCACTCTGCCCGTGTTCTACAAAAATCTATTCACATGAAACAGGCCTGCCCAATACTGCCATTGCTCTAAAGAAAACAATCCGTTTAAATCCAGCCTCTCTACAAACACGTAATGCTCCATTGAACAGAGAAGAGTACAACAAATAAACAGACTCTTCTGCCAGCATGTCTGTGACCATCAGTGTACTATTCTAATATAATACCATCTACCTTCATATGGTCAAGATCCCTGTATAGTCTGCCTGCTCATCCGTTTATCTAATTGCCTGTTTACCTTTGCTATTATATCCAATTCTGCCACTTCCCGGGCAGTGTATTCCGGACATCTACCACCCTTTCTGTAAAAAAAAGGAACTGTCTCATGCATATTCTTTCAAACGTTTTACTCTGTGCCCAGTACAAAGAGACATTTTCACCTTGGGTGTTTCACCTACTTCCTTCGGATCGCCTCTCAGCACCAAATCTCGACACAAAT
>NW_025205280.1:9197-10297 GCF_004010195.1 Chiloscyllium plagiosum | reverse complement strand
TCCAGGACACCAACTGCCTCCAGTCAGTAGCTTTCAGCCAATGGGGATTAAGGAAATCAGTGACAAAGCAACAGCTGTTTAGGTGCAAAGGGGAGGTTGGAGTTTCATTTGAGTTCAAAGTTGAGGCATTTCCAAGATGCAGTCTTTAGTGTTGGAAACCTAAAGCAAATACTAGTCATTTACTTGAAGTAGTTTTATAGAGAGAGATAGACCGCTAATAAAACATCAAAAAGTAGATCAAAAGCTAATGAACATGTTCAGAGACTAAATTCACCCATTCAAGTCAAACATCTAACCCAGGCCCTTGACTAACAAGCCACACCTAGATTTGATTTGGATTCAGTTACGTTTAACAAGATTCTTTCTAGACTTTCTGTAGCATTACAGATTTTAAGAAGAAAGGTGTTATTTGTAAAACTCAAACCCCAGCCCTATACCCAGTGTCCCAGTCTGGAAAAGAGCCAAGTCTGAACTGTGGCCTCACAGCTCCATCACCTTGGGGGGGCAGGGGGGTTAAATTAGGTCATTGATTAAAACTAGAACATTCACTACATTAATTCCTGTAAATCACCACCTGTTCCCCTCAGTCCCAGTTCCAAAGGATAATTATTTTTAATCCACATAAGAAATATTCCTCAATTCAGGAATCAAATATATTCCCAGTTTTCATCAAAGTGAAGAAATGAGCATCAATTTGAATATTGAAATTAACAGCAAAACTACTTACACTTGGTACACAAGGAAAATAATTGGAATTCAAATCCATCTTTTAATTTGATTTGTTTGAAGAAAATTCACAACAGAAATGCTGTTTCAGCTCATTTTCAGAGCAGATTTGTCTATTGCTAGGCTTTGTCCTCCCTCTATTTTACTTAAAATTAAAGGTTTATTGTAACATTTCTGTTTCCTGAGAAAGGTGAGATAATCAAGTGAGCTCCCAGTCTCTAAACCCTCCCTTGTCTGGCTGCCATTTCAGCATCTTGACCCTCAATAGAATCATTTAACAGTCACACACAGCAATGTTTCTAATGACATTGCCAGATTCTAACCAACATACACCCGACACAACACATTTCTCTCTACTTTCCCCCACACCCCCC
>NW_025205280.1:7622-7968 GCF_004010195.1 Chiloscyllium plagiosum | reverse complement strand
CTGTGGAGGTAGTCACTTGGCTCCTAAATTGTCAACTGAATTTTAAGCTGCCATGGCTTGGCCTGTGGAGAGAGTCTGGTGGGAATGTAAGTTAACTGGCAGCTGGTAATTTGGTATTGAGCAGCGTGGACTGGGCTTGTGGAAGTAGTCAGCTGTGAGAAATTAATTAGCAAAACCTTTTGCAACAAATCTTCATTTGGCCCACGCGTGATTCACCTTGAGCCCAGACTTGTCATGAACCTGTTCTCGCCAGGAGAAAGACAGCCAGGCAGAGAAAGTTAGACACAGGACGTGGAGAGACCACTCATCAAATTCTCGCTTTACTCCTGAGATCCACAGGTCAAAG
>NW_025205280.1:6490-7552 GCF_004010195.1 Chiloscyllium plagiosum | reverse complement strand
CCTTGTTAATTCCAGGTGTCCCATCTGGCCGGTTTGGTCAGCGCTGAAGTGTCTGTTTACTTTGTGGTCAGTGATTACACACTCGATTATCCTTTACTGCTGAACCGGTCACTCACTCACTGTCTGGGTGTTCTGTTAGTTCGGGTGTTTTTTCCTCGAAACCAAAAATACAGCACTTACAAATCGACCCAAGACATCCAGGACGCCATGGGGGCACAGGCATCCACCCTCAGCCAGGAGGTGCCAGCTGTGGGAGCTGGGCAAACCCAATCACATGGTGAGACCGGCCCGGGGCCAAAAATGAACAGGAGGACCCTGAAAAGGCCTGGTCAATATTTAAACTACAAAGTGGTAGGAGATGGTCTCGTTCCCCCTGGGTAACCGGCAGACCCCCGTGCTAAAAGACACAGGGGACAGCAGGTATGTTCTCCCCTTCGCAAGGGACCTTTACTCCTGGTCCCAAGGGACCCTTCAAGATTGACAAAATTGATTACTGGACACAGCCATTACGGGGATCCCTCATGGGACACTGTCGACATGTCTCGCAAAATTTCAGGACATTAACTTTAGGGGGGTGGTGGGGTTTGGCAAAGGCCGCAGGAATAGAACCCCGACCGCAGAGACCCCTACGCCCCACAACACCCTAAACTTCCCGTACCAGCCCCAGGGGCAGACTCACTGCTGAATGAAGCAGCTGCCTTTGTTATTCCCATCCCCCAGCCCACAGCAGGACACAGCAGCCACTGAGCAGCCTGACTCACTACCGCTACCCAACCCAGATAATAACCCCAGGGTCACACGCAGCACAGCTGCTGCCCTGAGAAACCAGGGCACTGAATTCCAACTTCCTCTTATTATGATTGGCTGCACTCCCCTTGATACACCCTGGACCCACACAGAGGTCCGGGCCATGTTGCAAGATGCCCCAGACTCATTGAAAAGACCCCTCGCATTTTATAATTGGCTGCTACAAAATTTCCACCATTTACAACTGTCTGCCCCAGGATGTGCAGACCCTGTTAGAACTCACCTATGGTACCCACTGGGTGACCATTTCCCCCC
>NW_025205280.1:3928-5067 GCF_004010195.1 Chiloscyllium plagiosum | reverse complement strand
AAAAAAAGATAAAGTCAGGATAAGCAGTCCACCCATCCCTGGCTTCATGTCACCCTACTTGTTACTAAAAGAGAAGCAGAACAATCAAAAAAAAAGTGAGAGAGACAAGAAGGAACATCCACAAAATTTCCCATCAGAAATCCAGTTATTAGAAAAAGGAACAAATTATTCCAAAATCCTTTCCCCCCTTTCCAAAAAGGAAATTATTAGGGGGAAAGAAAAGAATAAAAAATAGAAAGGGAAAACATGGGGAAAGATAGAAAAGAGAACAAACATTAACCATATTCTTCAGGCCAATCAGTCCACAAAGTTCTTAGCTTTATCCGCTGAGTCAAATGCATAAACTGAGTCCTCGTGGCTGAAACAAAGTACTGCGTGGTATCTCATGGAGTACTGAATGCCCATGTTCCTCAGCCTCTTTTTAACTTAATTGGAAGATTTCCTCTTCCGAATTACAGCTGCAGAGAAATCTTGGAATAACATGATTTTTCAACCCTTGTACAGCAGTGCCTGCATATCTTTTCTCAGGGATCTGGAAGCTTTTATGACTTTTTGCTTGTCCTCATATGAGTGGAAGTGCACTAGGAGAGAACGGGGGCGCTGCATTGGACCTGACCTGTACACTGTTACCCGATAAGTCCTTTCAATCTGAAGCCTGCTGGACTCGATGTGAAGGCCCAAAAACTTTGGCAGCCAGCTTTCAAAGAAAGTGACTGGCTGCCCACCTTCCTCACCTTCAGGGAACCCAACAATTCGGAGATTTATCCTGCAACCTCGATTTTTGAGGTCGTCGATATGGTCGCGCAAGGCCCGCAATTCTCGTTCCAGCACCTGGATGCGACTGGATGAGGACTCAATCACAGCTTCCGAAGCCTTAGTTCTACCCTCTACCTCCTCCAGCCCCTCCCTCAGGCCCTGGTTCTCCTGCTCATGCTTATGAAGCATGGATGCGATAGGTTGGACCTGGGCACGAATCTCCCCACGGATTTCCTCAATCACAGCCCCAACTTTCAAAGTAAGTCTCTCCATTGCCGCAGCCAATTCCTGTGAGACTGTTAGGTGTCTGGGGGACTCAGGACAGGCTGCTCCTGCAGTCTCTGGTGTGGTAGGTGGTGCAGGGGAGTGTCCTCCCTGCTGCT
>NW_025205280.1:1100-2823 GCF_004010195.1 Chiloscyllium plagiosum | reverse complement strand
AGTTTGCTAAGATAATTTAAAGAAACCTCAGATAAAACTAAATAATAATATAACCGAGGATAATAATACGATCTTAAAAGCTCTATTTTTTGAACTGGTTTTAGGGGGGACCTCTTTAAATTCCTTAACCATACCTCCAATTGATTTTCCCAATCGGCTTTACTGATCCCTAACCACGGGTCAATTTTAGCCCCTAAATATTTATCTGTAGTACCAGGTTCTATAAATTGTACATTCCCTTCATTCAGTTTCCAGTTTAATCTATCATTGAATATAAAAGTCTTATTCTTAGAGGTCAAGTAAAATCCTTTGTTCGTCTTAATATTTACCTCCAACCCCGTATTTTAACAAAATCTTTCCACTACTTTTAAATTACACGCCATCCCCTCATAAGATTGACTAATCAGGGCTATGTCATCCGCAAACGCTAACGTTGCGCAATGACAACTATTCCCCTCCGCTCCTAAAAATATTCCCTTTTGTTTATCTTCAACAGTGCTAATTAGTGGAACCATTATAATATTAAACAAAATCGGTGATAATGCATCACCTTGCTTCACTCCACATAAAATCGGAATGTTTCCGGTTTTACAGTTAAAACCTTCAACATGAGTAAAGTTATTCTCTCATAAATTTTTAATTGGATAAATAACGACGGGAGTTGGAGTCTTTTCAATGTTGTAACAATTAATTTATGACCTACGGTGTCGAAGGCCTTAGCTAAGTCTATAAAGACTACAGCTAAATCCCTTTTATTCCTTTTCGCACCATTCATAATAATCTCCAATATCTTTATATTTTCTTCACATCCTGAGATGCCTGTTATAAATCCTTTGTCGTTTATTTAAATAAATTACTTTACTCAACCTACTCGCAATGATTTTAGTGAAAATCCTGAGCAAAATCGGTCCGATCGTAATCGCCCTCCAATTGTTAATATCCTTTAGTTCCTCCTCCTTGCTCACCTTAAGGATCAGAACCGTCCTACTAATCTTTAGTTGGTCTGGAATTTTACCACTCTTAATCCAAATGGGGTATAGTCTAGGCAGCAGCGAATTGTCCTTATTAAACATTTTAATTATACCCCCATCGTTACCCTATCCGGACCTGCAGCGGTTTTCGTATCCATCGCCTTTACGGCACGATCGACCTCCTCCACCGTTACAGGAGCGGTCAGAATATCGACCAGGGACCCCTCTCCTTGACCTCTATATTTAACAAAACCTCTTAAGTTGTTCTTCTCATTTACATTCATTAATCTCTTCTTAAAGTAATCTTCTAAGTCATCCTGATTCAGGGGACACTTATTCCTAACTGGAGCCCCCATTAAGGTTCTTGCCAAATATTGTCTTTTAGTTTTATAAAGGACCTGTATTTCTTTAAATTCTCCTTTCTTTTTACTGTATCATTTCTTTGCTTTATTAACACTTTTATTCTCCCTTAATCCACTATCCCTTGGTTTAAAATTTACTTGTTTACTGTATGTTGTCTTATTACTAGTACCCTCCTTTTTCTTCTTTCCTATTTTTTCCAGGATCACTGCCATAATCTTATCGTGATCCTTCCTACCCGTTTTATTCCTTCCCAAGTCCTCCTCAATTAAACTTATTAATTCCATTATCGACCCACTTGGACATTCCAAAACATTAGTGTTCTCCTGACCTTCCTCAAATTTTTCCAACATCAAGTCATTATCCTCTCCTTCCTCGTCCTCACTAACATT
>NW_025205280.1:0-867 GCF_004010195.1 Chiloscyllium plagiosum | reverse complement strand
ATTGATATAACTTTTCCAAATCCCTTTCCACGTTATTAATACTATTACTACTACTAGTACCAAGACTTACATTAACACTCTTCGTACATTTTCGGTCGTGGCACGCTACTGCCTGATAACTCCCCTCCCAATTACATTTATCCCACCTAGTCCTAACCGATTTGACTCCTTTACAAACTTGAGTGTTTCCTAAACGAACCCGTGGTATTATAAATATTTTTACAATAACCACATTTAAAATCTTCTATAGGGTAATTAATTATTACTTCTAGTTTCTCGGTTTCTTTAATTAACGGGTGAATAATCCTCCCCTCATCTCTCTCCTCATTGCTCTCTGATACTCCGCTTCGACTAAAAACAAAAGGCCCTTTAAAATTCGAATTAAAAATTGTCCGGCTGTTAAATGGACAGGACTGTAGAGGGACCTTCTCTACCAGCCTTTCCCTTCGAATCATGTCCTGATTATTCTGGACCGTATTAACAGCTCCCTCGTGCCTGCCCGAGGACAGCCTGGCCGGAATAATTTTCGTAGTCTCTTCCGTCTGAGTCGGAGTTGAGACGGATATCCCAGTCCGTTTTTGGCTCACATTTTGCACACGGAGCCGCAACCGTGCGGGGCGGTTATTTACCCGGTCTCCCACCCAACCGGATACTTTGGAATCGACCATATCGCCTCTGCCAAATTTGGTTCCAATCAAACCGAATGGTGACCAGCCGTCTCGTATCTTTTCTGGAGGTCGTATCAGCCGGCCTGATCCGAGTAATGCTCAAACGACAGATAAAACAATAAAAACCGCCCGCGGCGTTTCGCGCTGGTAAAGTCAAGTTAAAACTAAAGATAAAATCAATGGTAAAAACACTGATAAG
>NW_025205279.1:5215-10296 GCF_004010195.1 Chiloscyllium plagiosum | reverse complement strand
TACTCGGGAAGGGGCAAAACTCGAAATTTTCTTCTGAAATAGGACAGGACAGGTAAATGAATTAATAGTGGGGGGAGCACTTTGGAACCAGTAACCCATTTCTATTAGTTTTCAAATAGTTATGGAGAGGGACAAAACTGGTCCACAGGTTCGAACTCGGGACGTGGCTCAGGTACAGGCAGCTGGGATCAAGGGAATCCCTGGAGGTATATAAGAGATAACGGAGTTTACTGAAGAAAGAAATCAGTCGGGTGAAAAGGGGGCAAGAAAGAGCCTTGGCTGAGAAGATTAAGATGAATCCAAAAAGGTACTTTAAACATATTAAAAGAAAAAGCAATAACTGGAGAGAAAATAGGACCCCTGGGAGACCAATGTAGACAAGTATATGTGGAGCTTCTTCTCTATGTTTACCATGGAGAAAGACATGATGACTTGAGAACTTGAGAAAGTTAGTCGTAATATCTTAGGGACAGACCATGTCATAGGAGACAAGATTTTGGACGTACTAGAATGTTTGAAAGTGGATAAATCTCATGGTCCTTACCCGATATATCCAAGAACACCTCAAGGGGCTCCAGAAGAATTTTCGGGGACCCTGACTTATAATATTGATCATCATTAACTATAGGTAATGTCCCGGAAGACTGGAGGATAGCAAATGTTGTGCCCTTATTCAAGAAGAACTGAACAAAAAAGCCTTGGAACTATAGACCCGTAGGTTGAACACCCATGGTAGGTAAGGTACTTGAGAAGGTTCTGAGGGATAAGATTTAGAAAGACAGGCTTTGCTTAGGAATAGTAAGTGTGGCTTTGTGCGAGGAAGTTTGTGCTTGACAAATGTCTTAATGTAATTGGATGAAGTGACCAGGAAGATTGACTTGGGTAGGGCAGTAAACGTGGAAACATGTGGTGTTGGAAAAACACAGCAGGTCAGGCAGCATTTGAGAGGCAAGAGAATCAATGTTTCGGACATAAGCCCTTTATCAGGAACGTCCAATCCATCGAATCTCCTGTTCCTCTGTTGCTGCCTGACCTGCTATGTTTTCCAGTGCCACACTTTTCGACACTGATCTCCAGCATCTGCAGAGCTCACTTTCTCAAAGGGCAGTAGATTTAGTCAGTATGGATTACAATTACACCAGAACAGCATGAGGCTTTTCAGCCCCTGGAGCCTGACATACAATTATAGGAGGAGGCCAATAAGCCCCTCGGGCCGAGAAAACTGTAACCAGATCATGCAGCACGAGTATCCAGTTACACAGCAGCAGGATCAGTCTATTTAGTAACTTGAAGTCAGTAACACAGGAAATGGAAGAGGCCACGAAGTGACTGGACTATGGGGCATACTGGAATAAACCAGGCTACATAGCCCCTCAGACCTGCCCTTCCATTCAGTAAGTCAGGGCTGATCTGCACTCGGCCGCAATTTCTCTTTTATGCCCAATTCTTTGTAGCCCTCGACTCTCTGATGGGTCAAAATCCACTGACACCCACTCGCACCCCCAACATTTCAGTGATTTGGCCTTCCCAACTGTCTGGTCCCAACCGTCACTACCGCCTGAGAGAAGGAAACACTCCCCACACATATACCTTGGCCTTTTGACATGGATAGAATTTATGAACACAGCGTAAAGTGACTGGCCCTGATATCATGGCCGTATTTGATTGAGCGAGATGTCAAGGAGACTGGGGGATGTTCTTTGAAGATTATACAATGTTCAGAACAATGAGTCGCCTCCTAAGGTACTCAGGTATCAAATTTGGACAACATTCAAGCTTGTGCTGTTAATGTAAAGGTAACATGAATCAAAAGCATTGCTGGACACTAAATATTTCCACGGTTAAAAAAAATAGGAACTCCTTCAGTAACTCTAGCTGGTTTCACAGTAATATAAGAAAGCCATTCCACCCATCTGATCTGTTTGATAACAAGTGGCGCAATGCGTTCTCTCACTCCTGCCTATTACACAAGGAGACAATTTAAAAAAACAATATGTGTTGGAATCCATAATATAAGAAAACCATTCCACTCATCTGATCTGTTGGATAACAAGAGGCGCAATGCGTTCTCTCACTGCTGCCTATTTACACAAGGAGACAATTTAAAAAAAACAATATGTGTTGGAATCCAAAGTACACAGGCAGAAAGCTGGAAGAACAGAATAAGCAAGGCAGCATCAAGACGTTGTGAAGTGAACGCCTTGGATATAACCCTTCGTCAGTACTGTGGTGGGAGTAAGGGGGTCTATAGATAAAGTGGCGGGTGAGGGAGGAGGAGGCTGAGGTGGCGAGGTGGGGGATAAGTGAACACAGATGAAGGGTATCAGCGAGTTGTTGATGGGAGGGCTGAATCCAATTGGTCGCTGGACAAAAGCCTGCTCAGATGAATGGAATGGAGGGGAGAGCCAGGGAAGGGAGTCCGGGGAGTTGAAGGGAGGTTATTTGAAATTGGAGAATTCAATGTTGAGTCCCCGGGGTGTAGGCTGCACAGGTGACAGATGAGATCTTGTTCCTCCAAATTATGGTTTGGTTCATTGTGGCAATGGAGGAGGCCAAGGATGACTATGTTGGAAAGGGATTGGGAAATAAAATTGAAATAGGAAGTGACTGGGAGGTCTTCCATTCCATCTAACGACCCTAACTTGCAGCTCGCAACCGGATTCATCCCTCCCATCGCCCAACCAGGTTGCACCCACCACTTGTGTCCATATATCCATAACTCACCATCCCCCGATCTCCCCGCCCCAACTCCCCCTTTCCTCTTTATCTGCAGCTACCCCTATCCACCAACCCAGTTCTAAAGGACATTTATACCTGAAATGTTGACTTTCCCAGCTCATGATGCTGCATGGCTTGCAGTGTTTTTACAGCCTTCCGTTTGTCTCCTATAACTCAGGAAGATCGAGTCTAGTCAGCACAACGTCTTGGTAGGCGGGAACCACGGGCTTCCCACTGAAGTCTTTGAATGCCTTCCCTCTGGCCAGGAGGAAGACATTCAGTCCCTCGAGACACTGACATATGAACAGAAGAGCCCATACAGCCCCTCCAAACTGTTACACTGAAATAGGAGGATGTCATTGTTGCTGCAACACGACAAATGAGGCATAGACTGCACAGACAGACTGCTCCACGTTGTTCCTTCTGGCCCCATTGCTAATGGTACACACGTGCTATGTTAACGTGGTTTGCTGACCATGAGGAGGGAAAGTGATTGGTTTGTATCAAGTCCCAAGGAGGCACCCTCCATCTCCAAGATATTACGGACTAGGTTAGACCACTCAAAACATTTTTAAGCCGGCAGCCCAGAGCATACCTTTGCAATTTGTTTCGGTAAGTGCACAATGAAAATTACCCAGAGTAATTTAGCTAGGTTGACTACTAGATCTTAAAACAGACAAAAACTTTATTCATAAAATTACACAATAAAACTCAAAGAACAGAATAAAGAATCACGACAGAATTCAACTGATTCAGCTAGACTTAATTATTCTATTCTGAATATATATAATAGTCCCAATGCACAAACCCCCAATAAAAACCAGTATAAATGGAACACAAACTTCCAGGTTGAAGTTGCAGGTCAGAAAAGAGAGAGTATCCACACAGCTCCCAGTTGAACTTCCCAGTTCAAAACTAAACTGAAAACTGCTAAGCTCAGCTAGTTCAGCAAAAATAGCTCACCACTCTCCGTTCATTATACTGGTCACTTAAAAAGCATGACCACTTTGGTCTGAAGTCTCATTTGTTTCCATGTAAACAAAAGGCCTCTGAAAATCCTTTTCATCTCTGTACCAAACCAGACTGATCGGAGCTTGGCCCCGTTTTATTGTACCTCTGAAAAAAAATCAAGGACAGAGGCTCCTTGAGCCAAGGAATAGCTTTTAGACAAAAAGGGACTTACTGTGTGATATGTCTCCTCTCCCTAAAAAAGAACCATCAATGCTAAAAGCTGGCTGCATTTTTAATCCTTCAAACCCAGTTAGTAGTGTCAATACAGACCCAGAGATTAGTATACACGCTATACTAACTGTAAACATTCAAACACAAATCTATGCAAATTCAGGCCGCGGTACACCCACCATCGAACACCTCAATATCTAATTCGAGTCTCAATAACTCATCAGCTTTCACGTTTTCACGACCTGCCACATGTACAATGGTCAGATTGAATGGCTGCAACAACAAGCTCCATCTTAGCAATCTGATACTTTTGTCCTTAATATTTTCCACAAATGTCAATGTGTCGTGATCAGTGTATACGGTTGTCTCAGTTGCATTGCTGGTAATATAAACAACTGTTCTGGTGTAATGCCAACACCAAGTTTAAAGTCTCTTTCTCCACCATTGAACATTTCTGTTGATGAACGTTCGACTTCCCAGAAAAATACCCGATGGGTCTTTCTATTCCCTCATCATCCTCCTGCAGCAAACCCGGACCTACACCCCCATCACTGGCAACGTTCGCCACCTTGAAAGGTTTCATTTAATCTAGTGTAGCTAATACTTGGGGCAGTGGTTAACACAGTTTTTAAGCTGTAAAATGTCTTTCGACAGTCCTCTGTCCACTGAGAGTTCTTGCCCTTGTCAATTCGGTGAGCGGAGCAGCCACACAGCTTAAAGTTTGGCACAGACTTTCAGTAAAATCCAGTCAATCCCAGGAACTGTAGCACTGCATATTTCTTTTTGTCGACAGTGTGAAACATTCCCCAACTACTTACATTTTCATATCTCATGGGGTCCAGTCAATCCCAGGAACTGTAGCACTGCATATTTCTTTTTGTCGACAGTGTGAAACATTCCCCAACTACTTACATTTTCATATCTCATGGGGTCATTTGTCCATGTCTAATTACGTGACACAGGAACGTGACTTGGGCTTTCTCAAATTCACTTTTAGCTAGGTTTACCACCAAGCCTACCTTCTGAAGTCAATTGAACAAGTCCGATAAATACTGTAAATGTTAAGTTCATGAGTGACGAAAAACCACCAGGTCATCAATGTACACCGCATAGTTGGGTAATCTGGAAATGACCTTATTATCAGTCCCTAAAACGTGGCTGGATCGTTTTTCATAACAAAT
>NW_025205279.1:0-2370 GCF_004010195.1 Chiloscyllium plagiosum | reverse complement strand
GGTTTCAAGAAATTAAGTTTTCATTTATTCTATTACAGTTCCGAAGGTAGGTAGGAGAGGCTGTTATAGAGTCATACAGCACAGAATCAGACCCTTTAGTCAAACTCGCCCATGCTGACCAAAATTCCCAGACGAGTCCAGTTTGCCTGAGTTTGGTCCATATCTCTAAACCTTTCCTATTCATGAACCTTCAGAATTTTCAGGCTCTGCCCTTTAACCATGCACTCCTCCTCAGTGAGTTCGAACAGAATTGATGCTCCATAAGACATAAGAATTGAAATTAGGTCATTCTGCCCATCAAGTCTGCTCTACCATTCAATCATGGCTGATAAGTTTCTCAACCCTATTCTCCTACTTTCTCCCTGTAACCCTTGATCCCGTGACAATGAAGAACTTGTTTTAAATATACTTACTGACCTGACCTCCACAGCCTCCTGTGGCAATGAATTCCATAAATTCACCATTCACTGGCTGAAGAAGTTTCTCCTTTTTTCCTTTTATTTTAAGACTGTGCCCTCAGGTCGTCGTCTCTCCTACCAAAGGAAACATCTTCCCAACATCCATTCTATCCATCTAATGACAGAAATCGACCAGTGCCAGTAGCAGTTGAAGTCCAAGTAGTAAATGCATTCATCAATTTCTGCCATTAGATAGGGCCTAGTTAAAGTACTGTACAGTAGCTGAACACAATTTTAACATTTTATAATTATTGTATATTGCATTTCTTTTATATTGAGCGTCACATTTTATTTTGTAAGTCATTTTAGCCGTGAATGCATAGTGTTGAACATGTACCATATACTACACCATGTGTACTTTGGGTGTTTTTGGGCAAGAAAGTCCAAAAGTTCTGAACTCCGGTTTTAACATAGATTCCAATGGAAACCTGTGATTCATTTGAGGTTGTTTCACTTAAAAGCAAGATTTTAAGTGAGGGTACCCCACACTACTACTGCTTGAAAAAGGTTCTCTCAATTAGCACTGCCACTTACACTTGCACAGCCACTTACACTTGCACAGCCAGTGTTGCTCAATCATATATTATGCCATGGGAGAACTCTGATAATCATGAACACATCAACACAAGTTCTCACTCATAGTTGCTTAGGATGAGATGTAAAACACGTCTCATCAAAAATGATACCTTTGTTCTGCAACAATGGAACACCATAATTAAAAATAACTTATCCAGAAGTAAAGTTGCAAGATTTGATTACTTTATTAGAAGTATGTTTTTGCCAAACATTTAACAGACTATCTTCAAAAAGAGAGATGACATCCTGGTATATGAAAACACTGAAAAGCCTTTCAACCCCTCAAAATTCTTTCATCATTTGACTGACAATCTAACATTTACCACCCAAAACTCCATATATCTTGATGCACTTACCTAATAAAAGTCTTGGTCCCAAAAGCTTTGATTATTCCAGCATCCATAGATTTAACAGGGAAAAATGATATTACTCACTTGGCACTGTTGTGGAGAAGTTAGTGTGTAATTTTCTACCTAAATCTAAAATTAGAGCCAGGCTATTTATGTCTCCCTATTCTTGATTCTGCACCATGCTCCAGGGGAAGTTGTTTCTTTGTATTTACTCCTAAATACAGAGGAACCTTGACTGTCCAGCATTCGATCATCCGAATTTTGGATTATCCGAACAAGATTGCAAGGTCCCAATGCTCGGGTAAACTATGTTATCCGGCATTCAATTAACCGAACGAAATACTCCCTGCCCATGTCCTTCAGATAATCAAGGTTCCTCTGTACTTTTAACACTTGGTGAGCCCACATCCCCCATACTTAAAGTAATACAGTCAGAGCCATACAGCATGCAAACAGACCCATCGGTCCAACACATCCATGCCGACCAAATATCCCAAACTAAACTAGTCCCATATCTCTATGTTTGGTTCATATCTCTCTCAGGATTCCTGAAGAAGGGCTTATGCCCGAAACGTCGATTCTCCTGTTCCTTGGATGCTGCCTGACCTGCTGCGCTTTTCCAGCAACACATTTTCAGCTCTAATATCCATACAGTGCAACTAATAAATGCCTGATGTACCAATGGGATGTCTGCTGTAATTAATTATTAGGCTTTTGAGGCTAGGCAAAACAGCTCAGCACAGTTGCTGAGTGGTAGGGTTTGGGACTTCAGAGTGTGACCGCCATGTTTAAAAAGAGAGCAAAGCAAAAGGCAGAATTTTACCGACTAATTCACCTGACCTCAGTCATGGGTAAGATCTGGAATCCGTTATGAAGGATGAGATTTCTGAATACTTAGAAGTATATGGTAAAATGGGGCAAAGTCAGCGAGGTTTCATCAAGGGGAGGTCACACCTGACAAATCTGCTACAATTCTTTGAGGAAGT
>NW_025205278.1:3603-10292 GCF_004010195.1 Chiloscyllium plagiosum | reverse complement strand
CCACACCAACTGGAACATCACAAAACCAGGGAAGGTTCCGCAGCCAATATCGAGGTAAGAGCATTAAATACCAGGAAATGTTCTTTACACAGCTCAGCACAGTCACCGCTCCCAGAACCACAGCCGCCGTTTTCTCACTGCAATATTTACTTTTCAGCTTCTGACAACAAATGGCCACAAACCGATCAAAGGTGAAAGTCACGGTGAACCAGACAGAACAGTCAGTGGCTGCATAAACCAGGACGGCGTGGACATTACACACGGGGACCGAGTCCTTCAGGAAATAAAACTGTTCCTTATAAACAATGGAAATGTGTCTCAGTATCAGGTCGAGGATAATGACCAGAAGATCCGCTGCTGCCATGGCCCCCAGGTAACGTCTGACACATGGAGACAATCCACAATCTTTATAAAGCAGGACGTAGATGGTCACTACGTTGACTGTGAGGAAGAAAAACAAACACATTATACATCAGCATGGGGGCAAAGGGACCAGTATGAGTGGGGATTCCAGTGAAATTTTCAAATGTGTCCCTGTATTCAGGGATTTATTAAAATATTTGGAGCTGGAACAACAAATGGGAAGTTCTGAAATACTGACAAAAATATGTCACAAACCATAAGAAACCCTCGACACATCCATAAGGACAGATGATTTCTAGAACATTCCCACACACTCGATCACTGGAGAGCAGGCACAGGTCACTCCTTCCCAGTCCCTAATACGGAGGGTGAAAACGTTGCTGTCCTGAAGGATTATCTCCCAGTTTCCTGAAGACAAATGGAGTTTACAAAATTTTGTATTTTAGTCTAAATGGTGGTCGATACTGTGTCGTGAAGAAATGTAAACGCAGGGAAAACATATTCCTCCCTTTATCTGCATGAGGGGCCTTCGGAACAGTGTCTCCTTCTCCCTGGAACGGGATCTCTTCCCTCGGGATCTTTCATTTGTTCAAGCCACTGACGTCCGGCCGTTCACAAACAATGTCAGGGGAATGTAATAGAATATTGGGGACAGAACTTTCCGGGGGACTCTGTGACCTTCCATCACCTTTCAACCTTCTCCACCGCACCTTCCTCTCTGACTGATCACGTCTCCCCTACCTCCATCGACTATGATCGAAATGTCGGTCCACCTGCTCCTTGGATGCAGCCTGACCTGCTGTGCTTTTCCAGCACTCCCATTTAGGAAACAGTCTGACACCGTCATACTCACAGAATCAGGCCTGATCGGTAATATTTCATGAAACCCCATTACCACCCCTGGGTATATACTCTCCCATGGACAGGAGAGCCCCCCCAGTGGTGGGGACACCCTGGGATACAGTCAGGGAAGGGGTTACCCTGCAATTCCACGACATTGATTCTAGAACACGCGAAAGCTCATGGTAACAGGCCACAGTTGGTCGAGGAAATCACCTGTTGATAGATATCTCCTTCCCCCCAGCCCACCCATCAGTGATAATGCAGTTCCCCATGACGTTGAAAACAAACCAGAGGAAGCATTGAAGGTGACAAGGACACAGAACGTCCTCTGGGTGTGGGACTTCAATATCCATCACCAACAGGTTCTCCACAGGGCCACTATTGACTGAGCAGGGAGAGACCTCAAATACATAGTATCCAGACTGGGGGAAGTGATAAGGGAACCAACAAGAGGGAAACATTCTCACCAAACTCCTTGCCCCAGATGGATCTGTCCCTGACAGCATCTGTAGAAGCAGCCAGCACACCGTCCTGGAGGAGTCTCAGCCTCATATTGAAGATCCTGCCCACTGTGTTATGTGGCACTCCCTCCTGTGAATTAGGACGTCCTTCTAAAGGACAGAGCACATGGAAACTGGGCATCCATGAGGCACTGTGGGCTACCAGCAGCTGCACCATCAGTGGCCTTCACTCCATCATGAAGTCAGAAGTGGGCTGTTCACTGATGGTTCCAAAATGTTCAGCACCATTCACAATTACACCTAAACTGAAGCAGGCTATTCAGTCCTTCAAGATTTTTAAACAGGAACAGAATGAGGCCATTCAGCCATTGGAGGCTGTTACCCAGCAACTGGAGCAGATCTTCCAAACTCTCATATCTGTTACACAGGTAATGAAAGTGAACATTCAGCCTTTCAAAGCTGCTACACAGGAATACGGGGAGGCCTGGTTACTGAGCCAGGAGCAGGGATAAATTAGGGAGAAATCAGTCTCTATCAGTTTAACTCAAATTAACGACTGCAGTGGCAAAATGACCAATGCTGGGATATTTAATATTTGCAAACGATATCAACAGTTTTCAGAAATGGAACAAACATGTTCTAACTAAATTTCAACTGAACACGAAGACCGACAGAAAGTGAAGTTATGAAGGGTAGGTAGGGAATCTGTAAATGGATAAGAAATGGGCAACAACTTGGTCGATTGAATATAATGTGGGTAACCGTGAACCTGTGATATTTTTCAGGAAGAATAAAAAGGCTGTGTATTATATAAATGGAGAAGAATTTCAAGACCAAATGAAACACTGAGTACTGACCCGTTCAGACACGGGAAGTGTTGCTCCATCTCCCTGATGGTCTGTTCCCTGATGTTCGCAGGGGCCCCATTGCTCTCAGTATACAGTGTATATTTTGATGCTGTTGGTTGGCGGTGGGGAGTGGTGAGGGGGATGGTGTTTTGAGCCGTGTACCAAGGGGACAGCCTTTATCTGTGAGGCCACACTTTCTTTCACCATGGAGACCCGAGGACGATGGGAATGGCTGTCTGCTTCTGAATGAAGAGGCTCTGGCTGCTGCCAGGACAGTGGGTATTCACCAACATGATGTACTGTGCATGGGTACACTGTAATATTCATGGGGTGAGAGACGGAGGGTCCAATCACAAGAATGAGATCTAAAGGTATTGTCAGATCAGCTGAAATGTTTAGATATACCACATTCTCAATCCATCTCACAGAACCAAACCAGACATCATAAACCCAGAGGAGATATCTGTTCACCGTGGAACACTATGTAGACCAGGCTAGTGTACTGCTCAGTACAGGAGAAAGTGAGGTCTGCAGATGCTGGAGATCAGAGCTGAAAATGTGTTGCTGGAAAAGCGCAGCAGGTCAGGCAGCATCCAGGGAACAGGAGAATCGACGTTTCGGGCATAAGCCTTCCTGAAGAAGGGCTTATGCCCGAAACGTCGATTCTCCTGTTCCCTAGATGCTGCCTGACGTGCTGCGCTTTTCCAGCAACACATTTTCAGCTACTGCTCAGTACAACCCAGCAATCTGTCCAGAGTGGATCACTATGCAGATCGTATCAGAACATTGATCTACAAACCCGGACTAGATATCTGTCCAGCACGGGGAGCTATGCAGACCACAGCAGTGCATTGATTTACAAACCCGGACTAGATATCTGTCCGGCACGGGGAGTTATGCAGACCACAACAGTACATTGATCTTAAAAAAACTCAATCAGATACTCTGACCAGCACAGTGAGCTATGCAGTTATCGTCTGTGAATTAATCTGTAAACCCGGAACTGTAAAACGGTCGAGCTGTGTACATCACCCCAGTACATTGCTCTGTAATGCTGTGTTTGATCGCTTCCGAGCGTTGGAAAACTTGTAGCCCATACTGGAAATGACAGGATGTCTAGCTCCCATCCATTTACCACTCCATATTTCCATTGTGCCATGACAATGGGGTGCTGTGGGTGTGAAACTCACTGTCAGAGAGAGATGGCGGGGTAATCCATTAAAATATTGCCAAATTGAAGGGGTTTGGGGTATAGATAGAGAGGGAAATAATGAAAGACATGTGTTCACAAATTTCAGAATGTTGAAATGAAGACAATTCAATTGTATCCTGCAACATGAGCCAGTATTCCCAGGGATGATGCGTGCATGCTATATTGGTGTAAGTTCGGATGATGGACGGTTTTAGGTGTACATTGGTTCTGCAGCTTTCTAACAAAATTTGTCTCAGTGCCATTTTCATTGAGTGTGACAGAGGAATTGTTTGTACGATATCGAGCAGGTTTCCTGATGCTACCTTATCGAACTCACCTCATTAAATACCCACCCCATCCCATGGTGTCCCTCTCATTCAATACCAGCCGAATGGTTGCAGGTACACACCATAGCCTGGATGCCCCTGGATATTCCGTGATCCCTGGCACTGGTGCCATCTTTAAAAGGCACACGGCTGAGCTTTCCCAGTTTGGAGCTGCCCTGCACAGTTTACCCCGAGCATGGCGGATAAGGGGCAATTACACCACGGTTTGACGACTGGGGCACGGAGGGCCTGGTGGGTGGGCTAGTACAAAGGGGGACCATTCTCTTCCCAGAGGAGGCCACACCACCGGAACCGCCGAACATGGTCTGAGCTCACTACCCAGCTCAGTGCAGTATCTGCGGCCTGAAGAAACGTCCAGCAACACAGGACAAACATCAATAACATTCCCGCTCTGTCATTAGAAGGGTCACTCTATTCTCTCTGCTCCCTCACACTCACTGTATATCTGTTACAGCACCGACCCCCGAACCAGGCTCATGCTCCACCACACTCACTACTGCATGCAGTACCTTCTGTGTCTCTCTTTCCCTCTCTCTCCCCTCCACTACACCCCCTCCCACACAAACACACACACGCACACTAATAACACTGCATGGATACAACGCTTTGGACTGACTCCCTCCAGACACTTCACAGTTCGCCCGCACTTACACTCAGTCTGACCATCCCTCCCTCCCTTTCTCCCATTCCAGGACAGAAAGGGCCAAGCCGGGTGGTGGAGTGCCCGATATCCGTTCCCTCACACAACCCCCTCCCCCCCTCCGCCATGTGGGGAGGACCCTGGTACGAGCCGGAGAGGACTGGGATGCCTTGTGTGGAGATTCTGAACCATCCACATCCCACCAACCGAGTAAGGAACAATGTTCAGTGAAGGCCAATTCTCACATTAAACCCACTGGTAGTTCTGTTTCCCCGACACAACTTAGAAGCCGTGGCTTTGATGCCATCTCCCTTTTGTGTCAAGCTGATACAAATGGAATCCCCACGGTTTCAGTGGGCAGGAGGGTTGGCTCACAACACATCGTCACCACCACGTCCCTCCTGTAAACAGCTCAATAACTGAGACTAATCTGTGATATTTACTGCTCTCCCCAATTTTCCTGACATATTTATTAATCTGCGCTCATATATACCCAGGACCCTCTGCTCCTGCAGCCCCTTTATAACTGTAAAGCCTGTTTTACGCTGTCTTTCATTGTCTTCCTTACGAAAGTTCATCACCTCATACTGCTCTGCATTGATCCCCATCTGCCATCAACCTGAACACTACACCAACGTGTCATTGCCCTGTTAGAGTTCCACACAGTGCTCCATAGACTTTACAATTCTACCAGGTTTGGTGTCGTCTCCAAACATTGAGAGTGTCAGAGCATCACAGTCCCCAAGAAACAACTGAAGTCTGTCACACGCACGATTGTGAGCAATTAAAGTACTGCTATACTCCCATGGACGGAGTCGAATACTGACATGCTCTCAATGAAGCAACAAAAATCCTGGCACACACGAGATGGAGTGAATGAATTATTGATAAACCACAGGGCAACAGAAATCCAAATAGGTCCACTTATCAGCATTGACATCAGGGTATTAATGTTATGAAGTTGAAAGTGTGTACTGTACCTTTAAAAGAGAATGAATTCTGTTCTGAACTGACAGCTTACAAGCACCTGTTATATGAGACGGTGGCAGACCCAGAGTGTCAAGGACAATGAAAATATGTAACATTGGCTGTGAAATAGGTCCTTGAGATGGTTGGTATTTGGACAGCAGTTCGAATTTTACTAAGCAGTTTAAATTATGCCCCAGGATGCTAAAACCAAATCAAGTTTGAATTTATTGTTTTTCGAAAATCGAATCAATGAGATAATCCAACGTTGTGGCTATTTAAATGCAGGCATTTTGAAAATGTACTGATCTAAATGTCACTTAAACGTTGGAACTGTCACTGCTTTCACCACTTCCTCTGGAAGTTCATTCCCACACAGGCCAGCTTCTGTCTAAAATAATTGCCTTTCATGACGTTTGCATATCTTTCTCCTCTCACCTTCAAATATCCCTCAGTCTTGAATCCACAACTCTCGGGAAAAGAGATCATCCCTTCAGTTTATCTGTACCTCTCATAATTTTATAAACCACTGTAATGTCACCCCTTTAATCTCATGCTCTTCAGTGAAAAACGTCCCAGCGTTTCCAGCCTCTCCTTATAGCTCAATCCCTCCATTCCCTGCAACATCCAGATTAATCTCTTCTGAGCCCTCTCCAGGTTAATAATATCAAGGTCAATAATATCAAAGTGAATAGTCAAGGTATTGTCTAAATGTAGAGGAGGACGAAACTTTTTGGCATAGTTTTAAGCTGAGAGGTGAAACATTTAAAATTAACCTAAGGTGCAGCTCTTTCACCCAGAAGGTGGTGTGCCTATGGAATGAGCGGGCAGGATGACCAGGCTGGACACAGTATTCCACAAGAGGTCTCATCAATGTCCTGTACAACCACAACATGACGTCCCAATTCCGATACTCAAAGGTCTGACCAATGAAGCCAAGTGTGTTAAACACCTTCTTAACCACACTATCTATATGAGATGCAAATTTTAAAGGACTATGCCTGATGGCCTAGGTCTCTGTTCTCCAAC
>NW_025205278.1:0-741 GCF_004010195.1 Chiloscyllium plagiosum | reverse complement strand
AACTATAATTGGAAATCCCAGGCACGGGAATGAAAGAGTTCCCTTCTCTGCAACTTGTGCTTCATTTGTAAGTCATGTTGTACACCAAATTTAACTGTGAATATAGGCACCATACCTCACCCAGCGATGGCTCACAAAATCCTTTGGCCTCACTGACTGCAATATTCAATAACAGAATATTCATGAACATAACACCCTCTAACTTTCCAAGAACAGAAGGTGAGAACATCAGAAACAGAGGCAGGTCATTCACTCCCGAAGCCTGCCTTGCTCTTCACTAAGATCATGACTGATCTACTCTTGGTCTCAAATCCTCTTTCATACCAAATTCTTCATAGCCTATAATTCTCTGACAGGTCAATACCCATCTACCTCCTCTTCAAACACTTTCAGTCATCTATCTCCCCCAACACTCTTGAGAAGAGAAATCCTGACATTCAAAACCACCTGGTTGAAGAAAACACTTGCTGCTTCTATATCATTGCTTGTTGATATGAACAAAAGAGGTTCACACAAGGGTTCAGGTAAAAATGACTGACCCTGATATCAAGGCAGTGGTTGTCTCCTGTTGATATCAAGCAACTTAACAAAACTGGACTTAATGGGAATCAGAGTAAACTCTCCAGTGTTTGGAGTCAAACATGGCACAAAGGAAGATGTTCATCATCTCAGTCCTGGGTCACCTCGGTGGGAGATCCTCACGGTAGTTTCCTCTTCACAAACATCTTCAGCTGCTTCATC
>NW_025205277.1:5051-10287 GCF_004010195.1 Chiloscyllium plagiosum | reverse complement strand
TCCACAGGATCATCTGAGAGTGTAAATTCAGTTTTTGCTGTTGCTGATGGAATGAGCTGCTAACGTGCGAAAACATGATTCAGGACTTCTGGTGCTAATTCTCGCACGTTGAATAATAAGCAGTCAGCTTCCAAATGAGGCCTTTCAGAGACTACTTTGGGGTACTTTTGACAGAGAGGCTACATTAGGAATCTGTGATGCACGGTGACCCAGCATATCAGCTTTCTTCTTGGCTTTGAACCGGGCCGCCTGTGCAAGGAATGGAAATGTCTTACTGCTTTTCGTCGAAGGATCAGAACGCTGTAACTACAGTCTTCAACAGGATGGCGTATGATCAGAAGCCGGTTGGAGAAACACTTAACAACGTTTCGCCCAATACTTAATTGGAATTGCATTACTTTTCACCCTGAGAGCGGATTTTCACGAGCAAACGCCAAGCCAGGTTTGCTGATGGGAAAGCAATCAGGAAAGATTCATTCTCGTCCATCTAAAAGGCTGCGGTTGGGGACAGGGCTGTTTCTGCCCAGTTTCAAACTGGGGACCTTTCACGTGTGAAGCGATTGTGATAACCACTACACACCAGCGACAAGTCCCGCCAGGGCCTGCTGTTGTTCACCGGTGCCCAGCGCTGTCATTTGCAGCAGTTCTCCGCTTCACCTTTCCATTTCCAATAGCCCATCGTTGTCCAGCGGAATTGGCATCATCGAAAAAGTAAGAAAATCATGTGAAATTGCTTAAAAAATTGCAACAATGTTGTCAATGTTTCGACTGTCGGATGAGGCTAAATAAGCTGGGTTAATTTGCCCTGCAGCGTAGCGGCTGGGGCATGATCTTATGGAAAGTTTGCAAACTGAGTATTTAAGTATTTTACCCAAGGTGGGGTGAGTTGAAAACTGGATAGCTTAGGTTTCAGGTGAGAAGGCTAAAAGTTAAACGGGACCTGAGGCCCATTTCCCACACAGACAGGTGTACGTGTATGGAATTGGGTACCAGAGGAAGCGGAGGAGGCCAGTACACTCAGAAGGTTTTAAAGGCAACCGGAGGGGTTTCTGGATCGGAAGGGTTCAGAGGGATAGGGGCCAAGTGCTGGGAAGTGGGACTTGTTTGATTTTGGCAATGTGGTCAGCATGGACGAGATCCACAAAGACGCTGTTTCCACGCGGTGTGCCCCAATAAGGTTGTGTTACTTGCACCGGCTTGAAAGGATGACTTTTAGCGGAGCTTGCCATCGCTCTCTGTGGCTGTTCACCGGAAAGATAGCATTGTGAAACACTGCAGAACCGAAAGACTTTCTTACTTTTGCCCCGACTGACCATACTCCGTGAAATATTCCCGGATCCTCAGTTGAGGATGTTTGCTGCTGGAAGTTATCTCACAAACCGTGTTATCTCGTAACGTATTGAGCGAATGGCAAAACAGTCAGCATTTAACACGGAACAGAAACAAAAATGACAAAGCAAATGCATTTTTCAGACACAGCGAAGCATGAACGCTGAATGTGATGCAGACCGTGGGGATGAGCCATAAACTAATCTCACAACTAACAGCAGGGCAATTCCAAACTACTCTTTCAAACATACTGGAGCCTTAGTTCACCACCACTTCCCAGAAAGTGCTTAAAAGAGAGGAAGAAACAACACAACAAGAATGGGCCATAAAAAGTGAAATTCACCAATGGCAGTCTCGATTAGATTACCTTTCCCTTCTAATGTCTGCAGGACAGACATGAAGGAAACTTAAGACCATGTAACATTTCTCTTTCGTCCGAACACCAAATAACGACGAGTAGAGTCACCGCAGGACTTTGTTTCACGACAGCGATGAAGTAACAGTCTCTTTTTGGTTCCAGTGAAAGCTCAACTCGCGTGGAACGAAACAACAGCAGTAGAGCCTGTGATTTCCGGTGTGAGAGGCGCCCACTAGATGGACTATGACACCTTTGAGGGCGTTTGCACTCGCCAACACTGCATTCAACTCTCCAATACCGCTGCTTTTAGCTTGGCTTTGAGCAGAGCACATTAACACGCTGCAGCGGTGGGATTCGAACCTACACCCGACTGCCGAACAGGAACCTGAATCCCGCGGCTTAGGCCGCTTGGCCAAAGTATAGAGGCCTCCTTTAGCTCCCCCCTAGTGAAGTGTGCTGTTTTTGATCCGCAGGACACACTGCAGGATTTTCAGACAGCGCCCTCCTCCCTGCGACATGTCCGTGCTGGATGATATTTTGTTGTGTAGATGTGCCCCAGCTTTGCCAACATCACCGTGGTCTAAGTCCTTACGTTCTGTTGGTCGAACTGTGATTCCACTCTGAATCACAAATGTGTCACAAACCACCTTAGATGTGCTGGCTCTCCACAGAGATAAGTGCGTTTCTCTTTTGGTATCATTCTCTTGCCTTCTTCCTGTAACTCTGCAAACTTTCACTTTCAACATAAGCATCGAATTAGTTTTTAAATAACTCGATTAAATCTGCCTCTTTGTCAATTTCAGGCAGTGGTTTACAGACATTAACCACTCGCTATGTGAAAACGTTTCTCGTCATGTACATTTTTCTTCTTTTACTAATGACTTTAGAACTCTGCTGAATTGTTCTCGATCCTTTCAGGCGTGGGGTACATTCTCCCTTCCTTATTTCCTCTGTCTATCTCACTCATGTCTTGAAAAGATTTAACAAGGCCAGCTGCCGGCCTTCTGCTCTCCAAGAACTGCCCCAACCTTACAAATCACCTTTAATGTTGACATTCCTTACACACCACACCATTGCCATTAACCTGTGCAGCGCTGGTTCAATCATTTCATGTCCCCACTTCCTCAAGTTTCATACGCAGAACTGTGCGAACAACCAAGATGGTGGATTTATTCAGAACAGGATTGTGAGGGTGAGCATCCTGAAAAACTTGTTTCGCTTTCACCACATGTGGTACTGTGCCATGCCTACTAAAATGACACTTCTTACTCCAAAATCCAACGTTATTTCAAGGGGGGCAACTTCCTGATTTTCACCTTTGTTGTATCAAATAGCTGATAGGAAGACCGGGCAAAAGTGAAATCAAACGACCAAGGCTGGATGGCGACTTCAAGTAAGACGTTCTCACATGCCAGTATTAACACATGCTGCTGAGCGAAGATCATGCCCCTAGATAAGTGGCATTATTACGTTTCCAACACCAAACAAGCTGGAAGTCGCTCAGATCCAACAACATTATACTTTGATCTCGGGTTTCTAAGCACCAAAGTGTTTCAATCTCATTCCGTCTCCTTGTTCACGGGACAGTGCTGTTTAACCCTTCCGCTTGGACTCCATCAGCAAAGTATTCAGTTATTTCCCTCCACCTGCAAGCAGTGTGAGGGGAGGCAAGCGCAGATATGCTCTCATCGGCAGAGCTAGTTCCATCAAGTGCTGGAAATCAGCAAGTTTGATTGTGAACTTTCTGTACATATTATTTATTTGAGAGACCGATAAAGATGTTGAGCTGTTGGGAAAGACAGCTCCGGATTCTCTACCCTCAAGTAAATTGATGTGAGGACATTTTTGTGCAGCCTGTTTGCTGTTCAGAATCCATCTTCACACAGCAATCCTGCAGAAAGGCTTTTGTAAAAGTGACATCGGTTTCTTTGCTGCAATCGGGCAGCAGTTAACACCTGAGTCCCAGCTGTCCTAGATGAGGAGAATGTGAATGAAACCCTCAGTCACTGAGAGTCATCCCCACGGTCCTGATCTGCGGAGCTGGAGACAGTCTAACGCGGAAGGGAGGGTTAACAATGAGACATTATTTCACCATCAGCCACTCTGTCCCAGAGACAGGACGATGGGCAGCATCAGCGTGTGGCATCACTCACTCGCTGACAGAAGCTGTTCAGCCCATCGAGTCTACGGGAACTCTCTGTCGCTTGTATATCTCTGTGGTTATTCATAATTGGCAATCTATGTCCTAATAATGCGGAACTGTGTCAGTGTCATAATGCTGTTTCCAACAAGTTGATCGAATTGTTACTTACGTCTTTTCATTTCACGGGGAGAACATGGCTGTGTGAATCAGCGTGGGGAATAACTGCAGGGCGTCATGCGTATAGACCACTAAACAACGAATATTTCTCACCTTCACCAGTTTATTCCCAGCTCTGGCAAATGATTTTGCGAATCAGATCAGAGCAGACCGACAGAGAAAAGGAAAAGAGCTTCCCGAACTTCACGAGTGTGTTTCCTCACCTGTGTCAATTTGGCGGGTGTATCAGTACGAAATATTCATTTCAGATACATTGAGTGAAAGGAAATGGAAAGTGAAACAACATGCAATACGTCGCATGGAGCTAGGTTATAGAGAAACATTGGTGGAGACAGTACACACACTGAAACGTGGAATTGTCAACGAGCAGAGGATGTTTTCAATCCATTAATTTACGGGTTGTGAGCCCAATAGGCTCCAGCTGGGCCGCTCTGTTAGCGCTGACTTTAGCATGAATTACACTGTCTTCAGCATTTCGCCTGGCGTGTGGCATGTACCTCAGAGGATGATGTTGAATGGTCTTCACAATTATTATGTGTGACGCAGGTGTGTTCCGGCTGTGTCAATATAACCTGTGGGTAACTTCCACATTCTGTTGCTTTAACTGTGATTTAATTTAGAATCAGAAAATATGTCACAGTGCAAAGTGAGACCATGCAGCCCACCTTCGCTATGCTGGCACCAAACAATAAGGAAATGTCTGTGTGGTTCGATTGATTGACTTTATTTGATTGTTTGATTGTCACATGTACCTGAGTACAGTGAAAACATTTGTTTGCGATTGTTAAAGGCAGATCACACTAATCAAGGACATGCAGATTACCGTGTGAGTAAAAACAACATTTTGGACAGATTAAGGCTTTCAGGTTAATTCACACAGGACATGCGCTCGGCAAGATCCACATTAACAGGATCAGCATTATTTGAAGTTAGGGAATCCATTTCTTAGTCTAGTAACGGCCGTCAAGAAGCTGCTGGTATATGTCTTAAAGCTTCAGTATTTTGATCTAATCTTGATCTCATCGAAATCTTGGCTTCTGAGTCAAAAATGAAACTAAATGCAAAACTCCAGGGCTCAAGTGTGACTTCTCACACGTACATCACCCACCCGAGGCGAAATCACACCCAAGACCAACGAGCCAGAACCGCAGCTTGTGCATGATCTATAAATCAGGTGAGTCTCTTTGTTTAAAAATAGGCTTTTTCTGTTGTTTCGGAGTGAAGGCAGC
>NW_025205277.1:0-4127 GCF_004010195.1 Chiloscyllium plagiosum | reverse complement strand
GAAAGGATTCATCCCGTGCTGTATTCTGTTAAAATTCAACAGGCAAAGAACTATCCCACAAATCACTATTTAAAGTTAACATTAACAATTTTATTGCCATTTTTAACATGTGACAGAGAATAATCAACTTTCAACTACTTACAACTCTTTTGTCTAAACCTTCTGCTCTACAATACCTTCCCTCACCCCGACCCCATTAACATTTACAAAAAAAATCAAATTTACAAACCAGCTAGTTGTCGAATCTTCTCTTTGTATCTTCCTCTGTAGATTTTTTCTCCAGGTCGGTGTTGATGCTTTTTTCTATGCTATCTATTTCTCCAGATAGTCACCTCTTGGACATTTTACGAACATCCTCCATCTGTTGGTCTTTTATCTGCTCTCTTTGCTGTTCTTTGCAGCTCTGGGTAACTGTTCAAAATATCTGATATTTGTCCCGCAAAACGTCGGATCGTTCCATTGGTTTTAACATTGTAAAAATACCAAATTCAAACAAGATTGGGGCATAATTTAAACTAATTGGCCGAATTCGCATTTCATTTTTGTATCCATGTAACACAGCTCTTAGTTGTTTCGACCAAATGTTATGCTGTTACCTTGTTCTGGACTCCTTGTGCTTGCCAGACATTTCAACACCATTAAAAGTACATTACACCCACAACTTCATAACACTGGCATTCGCCAAGACAGTCTATTTCGCTCAACATCGCTCTCTGTCAATCTCATGTGCCTGTGATTTGAGCAATCTCTCGTCTATGTTAATTAAAACTGCCCTATTCTCATAACCTCAGATTGAACCCACCCACTTATGTATGTCTTACAATATTAATTGATTCCTCACTGTCTTACTTAAGCACACGTTCAGAAAAAATAAAAATGAGAACAACAGTCACCTGTGTGACTGCGATTTGACAAAAATGTTGCTGCAGCCAACCAACTCAGCTGTCAGTGAAATAGCCCACACCTTTCCTGTCCCGGTAAAGAGATTGCATAGCATAGTGGTAAGCTTTCATGAGTTGAATTAGACCCAGCATCATTACGCAGGACGAAATTTACTGGGATATAAAGACATGATGAAATACACGGGGCTTGGGGGTGGAATATGGTAAGGAAGGATATGGTCAGAGTTCCCTTGATACAAAATCGTTTGAGACGACGGAAATGAGATTTACTGGGAGAAAAGAAAAGAAGGGATGAAAAGAAAAGCAGGGATTTAATAGGATGGTGGAATAGATGAAGAATCATGCGACACAAATCAGGAATGACTGAGTTGTGTCCTAATGGAGATTTTCCAGCGGATGTAAAATTGGTTAGGGTAAAAAAGATGGAAATTACCTCGTTTAGGTGATCGTATAACCAAAGGTTAGAGCTTCAAAACGAGCGAAGAACGATAAAGAAGTTTGCAGCAGGTACTTCTTATTCTGAGTTTTTGGAATCGGAGATGATTTTTCAGAAAGAAAAAAACATGTTAGAAGATGATTCCAGCATATTTGACAGGCCTCGTGCAGACACAAGGAGCGAATTTAACAGGGACAGGGGCTCTGGGCTGCCTGGATGGGAGGCAAAAGTGACATACTCACGAATTGTTTAGCGTTCATCGGAAAGAAATTGCATAACACCGGCAACTGAACATGTTAAGTATAAGAAGAGCTGGTGGTGTTAAAAGGTGCAGCAGCTGGTTCTACGTGGAGTACTACAAATTTTTAATGTACTGAGCTGTTTGTTTTAGCTTTGCATTAAATGGAAGCCGGTTAGCTCAGTCCGCTGGCTAACTGGTTTACGTTATAGAGTGAGACTAACAACGTGGGATTAATTGTCGAACTCTCTCAGGTTGTCAAAAGGATCATCATCTACACCGCTCACGTGATCTGTAATACAATTGTGACTCTAATGAGTAGGAATGGACCTGTCGATGTCAAGCATCATTGTCTTTGATATCTGTTGCCTTGAACATTTGTTCACAATGACCAGGAACGGGACTGAGTCCATTTAATACTCACTCATCTCCTCCAGAAAAATCCAGCGACAAGACTCTTTCTTATTCCTGTTGCAACCCTCTGTTCTGCACAGCAGCAAAACTATTTGTCATGACTTTTCCAGATTCACTGACAACATTCAGTCTACCCAAAGAGATAAATCTAATTCCTTTCGAACGGTTTAATGAGCTGTGCGACTTTACAGCAAACAGGATGATATGAAACGAGTTTAACAGCCTATTCAAGAATGTAACCCAGTGCAGTGTCAGAGATTTGAAAAAGATCATCAAGCAAAAATATCACCGCTTATCCACAGATGGATAATCACTTGGGGAATATGTGCAGTTTTACGTTTAATAATTGATATCTTTCCCAAAGTCAGAACAATCCCACAAATCAGAAACTGGAGTTTTAGAATAGATGCTGCTTTATTCGACATTATTCTTCAACTACGCTTCAGTCTGGTGCTCCAATAATTCCTGATCAACGTCAGTAAAAGCAGCTTTAGATAAGGATTGAAATTACAACTGCGGCATTTTAACACACTGTTCAGTGCCATGCGCTGATCAGTTCCTCCACTGGAGCCCACCGGCAGCAAACCTATAAAGTGCCCTACTCGTACCTCTGGGACCTTCGACCCACATGTTCTACTTTAGCTGCAGTTCTGGAATTAATGTGAAGGCAGAGGTGGAGGAACAGATATCGACCTGTGACTTTTCGGGCATCATGTTCAGGAAGTGGGACACAGAAAAATGTTGCACAAAATAGACTTGATTGGAAACTGGATTTCTGTGGGTCGCTGCGTTGTTTATCGACAATGTTATATTATCACTCTCACAGGGCTTCTCATTCGGTCGGCTTCAATTTGGCACAGAATTCGATTCAACGACACTTCACTAACTTCCTTCTTCAAGTTCCTACAGACAACATGAAACATACTGCACTCATCATCAATCTTCATCATGTCTACATCCAAGGACATATTGCACAGTTTTCATGAATACTGAAGATAGAAGAGTGTTATGCAAGAGTAAACTGAATTTCAGTTTAAGCTGTAAAGTGATAAGAATCCAGAGAAAGATACTGAATTTCCCAAATTCATGTTTACTACCGTGGCCAGAACTCTAGCCAGGCAAAGGGGAAATCTGTCCCTGAATTCCCAATATCCACACTGCCGTTTGCTCCATGTGTAAAGTTGGAAACCTGTGTGAAGGAGCATGCAGTCTGACAGAGAGCCTGGAAGAACCCTCCACTGTCTGATCTAAAGCTACAACAGGAGCTGTGTATTCCAGCTGTGAGAGCAATGGGATAAAGGGGAGGACCTTAGTATTCCGTGGTGTAGATTCACAGTGTCCTCATCATGTTATCGTTTAAAACCCTCTATCAGAAATAGCACAGACAGAGAGGAATAGATGGGGGCCATTTCGCTCGCCAGCGCTACCCCGGCATTTGAAATCATCATGGCTAACCGAACCGTCAATGTCTTTTCCCAGCCCATCCACATCAACCTGTCGCCCAAAGGGAAAGAGACATTGAATAAACCGAAAAACTCTGCAACTGTGGGAGGGAAATGTGTTTAGAGACAGTGGGCTTCTGCAGTGGGTTTTGTGAATGAGAGGCCGATTCTGGGCTGATCAAGTTTCAAGTGATATGATTCCCTCAAAACTCACCAACCAGAAAGTGAGGAATCTTCTCTGGTCAGTAGCAGGGCGGAGAACTCCAGACGATGGGAACTGGTGATGAATCAGCAGAACGACCATTCATTCAGCTGAAATCCAAACTAAACTCCAATTCAGGTGGGACTCAAAATTATAAACTTTGAATCGCAATCTTAACAATGCAGTAGAAGTCCAACATGTCTTTCATTGTGCCACAGAGCTGTACTAGCCTCCATTGTACTGCACCCAAAGTTACGGTGTTCAAGTCTTTCACCAAACATCTGTTTATCCTCGCTCCAGTTTACAGTACTTGGTCCTCATCCGTGCATGCTCTAGCTCCTCAAGTGTTCGGCTAAGTACTCCTGAAGCATTTTAATGACTCTTAGCTTCACCACACGTTCAAGTAGTGAGTTCCAGACAAACGACAGTCTCAGGATGTAAACATTCTTCCTAAACCTAATCTGAACATTTTCTCTCTAGCGTTTCATCTATA
>NW_025205276.1:6518-10287 GCF_004010195.1 Chiloscyllium plagiosum | reverse complement strand
TTACAGCATTGATATTCCAACAGTCCACGCAAAGTCATTGAGGCCGGTCAAGTTTGGGAAGGAACACGATTGTCAAAATTTACTCACTCTACCTCGGTTCGATGATATCATTGTTGAGCATTGCCTTCGTTTCTTCTAGACCAATCCAGCTTTAAAAGGATTGAGTCTGTAGTGGTATTGTTTAATCGGAACAGCAATCACTACGTCAAGCTCATGCGCAATTACATTAGTCTTCTCCAACCTCTTCCTGCATATGTCCTAATACTGCTGCAACAACCCTTTCAAATGTGTTCTTTGTTGCTAACTTTTCCGATTGTTTAACGTATTCTGTGGTGCATCAACTGCACAACATTTGGGTTTAATTCCCCAGTCTGTGACGCAGTCACCAGCACATTTTTTTCCAGTTCCTACTTTATTATATTGAGGTTTCAAAATGGTCACATGACGTCTGATACAGTATTTGTTTTATAACTGGCATCTGTACACGTTAGTTTACATGACTCAAATTCTTCTCTGTTATCCAGTGATCTCTTCTCAATGGTTAACACGAATGCGCCATCTCCACAGGAATACGTCAGAATTTCAGATCTTCTATCTGGCACCTCCTTCATCCTAAGTTGTGCTCTCTTCAGGTGCATTTTTAGCTAACTCACATACTCTATTTACTCTCTCCCTCACCTCTGATAGATAATCCAAGTGCGAGGCCTCCCAATTTGGCGCTGTCAATTTGTATTTAATTAATTTTAAGGGCCTCTCACTTCACGTCCGAATGTTAACTCTAAGGGAGTAAACTGAGTAGGTTCACTTGGGGCATCTCGAAAGGTAAGCAAAACGAAGGGGATACCTTCATCCCACTCATTCAGGTAATCCTGACAGTACGCTTTTAGCATTTCATTCAGTGTCTGATGCCATCTTCATAATGCTCCTTCGGATTCAGGATTTTGCACACTTGAATTAGAGTTTTGTATACATAAGCCATCTAAGACTTCTTTAAACAACCCAACACAAAAAATAAGACCCTTGATCTGATTGAGTCTTCCTGGGTGGCCCATACTAAGTGCAGAATGCTACTAACTCCTCTACCATCCATTTTCCTTTCATGCTCTGCAATGGAATTGTCTCTGGAAATCTGGTAGACACTTGCATTATGGTTCGCAAGTATTGGTTCCTTCTTGTTAGTCTCGGGAGTGGAACTGCACAATCAGTTATAGCCCGCGTGAATGGTTCTTCAAATGCAGGATTTCTCAACAAAGATGCTGGTTTTATTACCGCCTGTGGCTTACCTACCATTTAGCATGTTTGACACGTACTGCAAAATTTAACCACATCCTTATGCATTCCAGGGCAATAGAAACGGGTTTGTACATTAGCCTTACTCTTCGATGCATCTCGGTGACGTCCTATATGTAGTTCATGTACTACCCGTGACATTTCATCCGTGTACACTACCAGCAACACAAACAGGAGCACTTCGGCCCATTTCAACCCTGCACAAACCTGCCGTGGTCTCCAGTTTCGTCTCTAGATTTCATTTTTAAGATAATAACCATCAGGATTCATCTTTGCCTCCATTTGGAGTATGCATCAATATCTGTCTCTCTTCTTGTCTCGTCTTTTTGTTCTTAGTGCATTACCCTTTCTGAACTAATCTCTTCTGCTTTACCCTCTGCCTATTCAGTTTTTCATGCACCATTGCACCAAACAATTTGCCCGCTAACTGAATCTCAACTCCCTCACCTTACTCTTTAGATTTTGCACTGTGATATGAATTATGGGAGTGGTACCTTTTTACTAGACAATCTGGTAAAGGACCAGGGAATGTTTGCTTTAACTCCTCAGTTTGGTGGTCTTCCCTCGGCTTTTCCACGACAAGAGCATTCACTTCCTAATTGGAGACTTTTAAATTGTTCCAAAAAGAAACGGGGTTCCGGGAACTGACGCTCTGTCAATCACACCCACTATTACTTCCCTAGTCTTCCGTTGGCACTCCAACCTGATCTTATATAGGGGAACACTGAGCATCTGTCCATCTATCCCACAAATTACCACACTCGGATAACAGATCACAAAGAGTGCAAATAAGTGCATCTCTTACTATTAGAGACTGGTTAGATTCTGTATCGCTCAAAATTATAATTTATTGCCCTTCTACTCCTTTCTGAGTAGATTTTTCCCACAGAAGCGAATTATTTACAGAGATCAGACAAGAGTTTCATACCCAGTCACTACTTTGGTTGTGCACTCTCCTGCAGCTCCTCGAACTTTCATGGGAGTTTCTTTCCGACCTTCAGAAATGCCTCTGGCTTTACTTCTTTTCCCACATCTTTTCCCACAGTGCCTTTCTTTAACCACCAGCGCTATAAGTTTACGTGAGTTTACAACAGTGGAAAACACCTAAGATCTTTCACCTCCGTTCCATCCTCTTAGGCTTTCTTTGTAACCTATAGGAAACGTTTACCAGTGTTCTCTACTCTTTGTTTCGGAGTGCAGGATCTCCCCTTCTCGCAACTTCTATCCCTCTCAGAATGAATGTCTTGCTGGAAGCTGGGGTTTGCCCTCTGTTTGAATGTATATTCATCTGCCATTTTTGCTGCTCTTCTCACTTCCTGAATTTTAGGTTCATTCACTTGAATTCGTATCGTGTCTGGAAGGGGATTTTTTATACACCTCCAGTGGAATAACCTGAACTTAGAGTCTCATCGGTCTTAATTGTTTTTCAGGCCCGCACCCATTTATCAATATGACAATATTTAGTCCTTTCGAACTCAGCAAAGGTCTGACCTGATTCCTTCTTTATGCTTCTGAACGGCACTCGATGTGCTTTAGATACAAATTCATGATCCCTCGAACCACTCTGTTTGACATTTGAATCATCCCTTTCCCCTCCATCTGACAGTGTTGCAAAGGCCGCATTCGTCCGACTTTCCTGTTTATTCCGAATTAGAACTGCCCACAAGTCCCATGACCACTCCATTTGTCTGGCGACTTTTTTAAAAAATGAAATAAAGAAGGCTTTAACATCTTTCTCATTAAAATGTGGCAGTTTTGACCATGTTTGTATATATCACTACCTTCTCCCTTTATCTCCATCCTGTTAATTTGATTTTTCTTGCGAAGTCACAACTTCCGAAGTTTAATCTCTATTTCTTTATTTCTCTCTCTGATTTCTTTGTGTCTCTTTGTCTTTCTTCTTTTCCTATTGCTCAGCTAAGTACCTTCTGTCTTTCTTCTTCCTCTCTCTTTATCTAAGTGTTTGAGTAATTAACTTCGACTTTCCTCTTTACGTTTGCCCTTGTTTAGATCCAATCCGAAACACTTTGCTAATTCTTTTCTTTCCTTCTAACGTTTTTTGGCAAAATTGTTAATCGTCTTCAAACCCCAGAACGGCTTTAGCAATTTTCAGAGCCAATTCTCTCACTTTTAACTTAAAAAACCACAAGTAACTGAAATTAAACGGATTGTCTCCTCTACGTTTTAGTTAATGATCTAGGGCACTAATTGGCAAGTCTTTAAACCTGATCGAATGTTTTAATCCGAAAGTGTTTAAATCTTCCCAAATGTCAGCTGGGTTTAGATTAGATTACAGTGTGGAAACAGGCGCTTCGGCCCAACAAGTCCACACCGACCCACCGAAGCGTAACCCACCCATACCCCTACATTTACCCCTTACCTAACACTACGGGCAATTTCGCATGGCCAATTCACCTGACCTGCACATCTTTGGACTGTGGGAGGAAACCGGAGCACCCGGAGGAAACCCACGCAGCCA
>NW_025205276.1:5794-6511 GCF_004010195.1 Chiloscyllium plagiosum | reverse complement strand
TCTCTGGTGCTGTGAGGCAGCAGTGCTAACCACTGTGCCACCGTGCTGCCCAATTCTGTCTACACCTGGCCAATTTTATGGATTCGACTCCCAGACTCTTACCCCGCGATGGGGAACCCTTCTGTCAATCAAACCAAACGCACAGAAAAGCTCAGTTCGCCTCATAATCTGTGAAAGTACAATTGACAGATAACTACCTAAATTCCTCTATTAAAGAATAAATAAATAAAAATATTATTTAACTACAAAACAGAACATTAACCAACAACGTTTTACAACTCTCAGTCTCGTTTCTCTTTAAAGTTTTTGATCTCCCGCCCACTCTTGTAACAGTATGATCATCCAATAAAGCCGCAATAAAATTTAAAGTAGAAACAGTTTTCAAGACCGAACACAGCCGTCTTCTCCGGTGTCCTCCTCCCTGTCAAGATCTTCCTGGGTCTTTTTCGGTCTCCTACATCTTATTTAAACGTTACCTTCTGAGAGAGCGTTTGCAGGTAGTCTGTGTGGCGGTGACTTTCTCAGCTAACTTTCCAAAATGTCTGCTTTTCATATCCCAAAGCATCGTATTATCGCATTGGTTCAATGTTGTCATGGTAGTAAAAATCAAATTCGATTTGTTTTTAATATCTTGGGGCACAGTTTTGACTTATTGGTTAAATTCAAATTGCTGTGATATCGTAGCAACCAAGCTCAGATATTTGCTTCACAGCTCAA
>NW_025205276.1:0-5469 GCF_004010195.1 Chiloscyllium plagiosum | reverse complement strand
CAATAAAGCCGCAATAAAATTTAAAGTAGAAACAGTTTTCAAGACCGAACACAGCTGTCTTCTCCGGTGTCCTCCTCCCTGTCAAGATCTTCCTGGGTCTTTTTCGGTCTCCTACATCTTATTTAAACGTTGCCTTCTGAGAGAGCGTTTGCAGGTAGTCTGTGTGGCGTTGACTTTCTCAGCTAACTTTCCATTATGTCTGCTTTTCATATCCCAAAGCATCGTATTATCGCATTGGTTCAATGTTGTCAAGGTAGTAAAAATCAAATTCGATTAGTTTTTAATATCTTGGGGCACAGTTTTGACTTATTGGTTAAATTCAAATTTCTGTGATATCGTAGCAACCAAGCTCAGATATTTGCTTCACGGCTCAAGGTTGCAGACTTTCAAGTTTCAAGTACACGCTGAAACTGCTGTCAGTAACATTACAGGTGTCTGCATTCACTCTTTCTCAAAGATACAGTGCACACCTTCAACTTCATAACATACGCTGCAGCTCAACAGAGCCCTGGCTACTTCACACTTGGATTATTTTATTCAGTTCTGGTCATCTCGTTATAGGAAAAATCTGAAAGCTTTCGGGAGGGATAAGAGAACATTAACCAGAAAGCTGCCTTGACTGGGAGAAATGTCTTCTGAAGAAAGATTGAGGGAGCTACGTCTTTTGTCATTGAAGCGAAGATGCTTTAGAGATGACTTGGCAGATGTGCGCAATGTGTTGAGAGGCAGAGATAGAGTGAATAAACAGAGACATTTTCACATCGTGGAGGAAATTGTAGGAAGGTTTACCGGAGATATCAGAGGTGAATTCTTTACACAGAGATGTGTGGGTGCCTGGAATGTACTCTCAGAAGTGATAGTTGAGTCAGATACTTTATGGACATTTGAACGTTTCTTGAATAGAACATGGAAGTTACGAAAATGAAGGGTATGTAGGTTCGTCTGATCTTAGAGTAAGGTCAATGGTTAGTTTATAGTGAAGGGCCTGTACTGTGGTGTCCTGTTCAACGTTCCATCTTCTGTGTAAAATTGGTTGGCAGAGAAGAAACAAAGAGTAGAAATGAATGTGTCGTTCTGAAATTCGCAGGCAATAACTCGTGAAGTACCATGGGAATCGGTGCTAGGAACCAACTATTCACAATGTATATCAATGATTTTGCCAGGCAACAAAATGTAATTCCTCAAAGCATGCACATAATATGAAGTTAGGTACAAGGAAGAATTGCGATGAGGATGCACATTCACTTCAGCATTATCTGGAAAGGTTGGATGAAAGGCAAGGAAATGCCAGATGTAATATAACTAGTATAATTATATTGCTCACCTTGGAAGCACAAACAAGAAAGTAGATTACTACCTGGTTGGCTATAACTTGGGAGACAGGTGTCTGCAGCAGGACCTTTGTGCACCAGCCATTAAAGGTAAGCATTCAGGTTCAGCAGACGATAAAGGTGGCAAATGCTGTGTTGGTCTTCATTCGAGTAAAGGAGCAGGGATTTGTGCTAGAGTTTAATAGGGGCTTGGTGAGGCCACACCTCAAATAATGTGCACAATGTTTGTCTCCGTTTCTGAAGAAGGGTGTTCTTACTTTCGAAGGAATGCAGCAATTACACCGGCAGATTGAGGGCATGATGGAATTTCTATATAAGGTGAGAGTGATTGGGTAAGGGATTGTTCTCGCTGAACTCCAGGCGAATGAGGGGTAGTCACATGGAGACTTGTAAAACTCTAAGTGGAGTAGACGGTAGATACAGTGCAGATGTTCCCAATTGAGTGTGACCAGAGCCATAGATCACAGCCTGGGGATTCGGGCTGGATCATTTACGATGGAAATGAGGAGACAGTTCTTCACCCAAAGAGTAGTGAGCCTGTGGAATTCATTACCACAGGAAATAGTCGATTTCAAAACATTGAATGAATTCACAAGGCAGATAGATATAGCACTTGGGTGAATGGGGTCAAAGGTAACGGGGAGAAAGCAGGGTTAATCTATTGAATGGAAGTTCGTACATTATCGTGATGAATTGTGGCGCAGGCTGTTAGGCTCCAATAGCCTCATCCTGTTGGTATCTTCTATGTTACGACGTTTCTATGATACAGCCTCTCACTATAGTTACAGACTGCGGGTCGTGCTTATTTGTCCAATCTTCTCCTACAGGGTGTTACGGGGATACTATTCAACTTTTCTCTCAACTCAGGGTCCTTTGCGAAAATGCATAATCCCACTTACTGTATCTATCGCTTCAATGTGCAAAGAATAATAATCTTCGTTAAACCTTACTGCCAAGCAGCAAATAGAATTATATTATTGTTTGTCTTTGTGTTGTAGAAGCTGAACTGGAGCGACACAGTCTCAAGCCCAAGTTCTGGTCCTCAGAAAAGGGGAGGGGAATGGGCCTGACCTCTTACGTTCGGGTGAAGTCACTCTGTCTTTGTTTTCAGTCTCGCTCCATATCATCTTCTTTCCTCCTCTCCTTATACTCTCCATAATTGTCTTCCTCAAATACTTTCTCATCTCCTGTTGTCAACGGGCAGTGTAGTGTGTAACCACACGCCTTTGCTGAGGAAAAAGTGTAGAGCGGGTCCACTGCCTGATGCAAGCTGTACAGATTGGCGATCGGTTGAGAGGATATTGCTCGGGGAACAATTTGGGGATGGGTTCACAGGCCACTGCTATGGACAACATAACTCCACCGAGACCGGAACTCACCGATTATTTTGGAAAACAAAATCTGAATCAATAATGGTCTTAACCGAGGAAATCTGCCATCGTCACCTGGTATACTCACATGACCATACATTTACTGTGCAGTTCCTTAACTTTAGTCTTGAATGGGTTTCGGCTTATTGTTTCTGAAATAAACAGGTAAGCGTCGTCCGATATCCAGAAGATCAAGCCACCTTTCTATGTGTCTCGCCCAGCAGATTCCATTCTTATTTCATGAACTTTCATTCGCTTCGATTCTTCTGGAAGAGCGCACTGGGTTTGTGTCACTTCACTTATTTGCCGTTATACCTTTGCTGTTCAGCTATCATTTTGATGAATCTGTGCTGCAATCAAATTCACGCAGTTTCAGCTGGCATGCAGTTTGTTTTAAATCTTGTATCGTGCAAAGAAACTGCGAGTTGACTCTTAATATTAATTAACGACAAAATTCATTTAGTTAACGCAATGAATACAATAATAACAAAATACACTATAAACTAACAATTTGCACCATAAATCTAATCAACTGTCCTTTGCTTTAACTGAACTCCCGATAATCGTATACAACTACACTAGACCTTAACCATGGTTAATGTGGCGATGATCATCTTGTCTTCTCCCAGCAGTCTCAGGACCATCTTCTCTTTTCGATGGTTGGTCTAAAATTACGGCTCCCGAATGTGGTGTTGCAGTTTTCCCTATACTTAGAAGACTTGGCAACATTTTAGGAGGGCCCTCAATGTTTATCACTAAATTGACTAGAGCTCGATTACCCTGAAAAATCGGGCCCAACCGGGTCCTGCAATATCAATGGAAAAGTGACTCTTGGGCACTCATTCCTGGAGGTACTGGGTGCACGTAAGTCCTCTCATACTTTCCAAATAAGGGTGTCAGGTGTCCCTGTGCCGGAAAAACAACTCGATTTTTCAGGTTGTCTTGCGAATGGCAAAAACAACTCGATTTTTCAGGTTGTCTTGCGAATGGCATTCAGGTTGATACTTCTCAATTGAAATTCAAATATATATCGTACTCTCTGTAGCTTCTGGATCAATTAAATACTGTCTGAATTTTGCATCATGTTTATTAGCACATACACTTTGATGAAGGCTTGCCTCAATTTACCAGCGTGTCTCATTTCTTGTACATTTATCGTAAATCCATCATAAATCCGTCATTTCGAGCAGCTTATCTAGCCACATTCCCTCCTGTTGTGAATGAATGCGAAGCATGATTGATCATATAATCAGAAACCAATCTCGCTGCAGTGATTAGGTGAGCAGCCAGGCTCAGGGAAAACGCAACATAAACTTAACTAGATAGACTCTTATAAGTAGCATATTCGAAAAACACACCGGGCTGCCTGTCAAGCAAGCATAATCAAACTATGTCGAAAAGGAACAAAAATATCGTAGAACTGGCTGGTGAACTAAAACTAAATAATAATTTGGCGAAATGAACAAATGCAAAAAAAAAATCACAAGAGAAATCAAACACACATCGTAAAACTGGAGAATACTTCACATCAAGAATAGGACAGAATATTTTACACAAACAAACACAGAAAATAATATTTACAAGGTTAAACAAATAATTGAACAATCGCAATCGCATTTAATAGGTTCGTGGAGACGGTAAAATCAGTGAGGACTCCAGATTGAGTCTTTCTGATATTTCTATTTCACACTCGGCAAGTTTGACTGTGAGGAAAGTGAGAATTGCTTTAATATCTGTATTTCCCACATTGGCATCATTGACCTGCTGAACTATCTTGGCGATAGTTCGATGGACTGCCCAGACGGATTTGAATCTGATTTAACTCATCCAGAAGGAGCTCGAGACCAATGGTATGCTTCTTCAGGTAGTCCTCCAGAGTTTGCCGAATTTCCTCATTCACATTGAATTCCACCCTTTCGGTTTTGTGTATATTTATTAGCTGAGTTGACACTACCCTGACAGGCATGTGTGGCCTCAGACGGAAGTTGCTTTGGTGATCCTACAATGTTCCGTCCCATATTGATATGTGTTAATTGAGCATGAGGCAATATTCCCTTTCCCGGGTTATATGGATGCCCAGATTGCAAGCCTCCATGTACGACCCTGTCATGGCAAGTACTGAAGACATGCCAGAGTGCCTATAAGGATAACACGATTACACATGGGGACAACATGCACCATGTATGCGACAGGGGTTCATTGGACTCGGCCAAAATTTCATACGCTATTTCATACGCTGCAAGCAAGGATGCTCTGTGGTGTGGCATATTGTTGGGACTAAGCAAACGTTACAGCAAAACATGAATGGGCACCGCAAAACAATCACCAGCAGAAGTATTCCCTCCCAGTTCAGGAAAACTTCAGCGGTCTGAAACGTTCGGTCTCAGACATTCCAGTGACCTCTTGCAAGATGGTCTTCGGGACAGGTAAAAACGCAAAGTGTCCTAGCAGAGGCTGATAGCCAAGTTCGGTGTCCCGGAGGATGGCCTCAACTGGGGCCTTGCGTTCATGTCACACTGCAGGTGACCACACTACGTTCTACACTGTCTCTCTCTCTCACACACACAAATACACTCTTAAATGCTCAGACTCTCATGCAGGCCCTCTCTGATTTGCAAGGTTTCTCGCATATGCACGCATGTACAACACCAAGACTCTCACCCACTCACGCATCCTCTCACAAACTTATATCACTTCACACTCGCACACACATTTTGGCGGGCTTGCACACATATGGACACACACTCTCTCAACTGCACTCACGTGCA
>NW_025205275.1:9739-10284 GCF_004010195.1 Chiloscyllium plagiosum | reverse complement strand
ATAAACCAACACAGACTATAAAGACAGATAGCAAAATTTTATATTGAATGAGAAAAGAGTGGGTAAAGTAAATGTTGGGCCTTTGGAAAATGAGAAGGACCATTTAATTATGGGATATCATAGTGGAGGAAACTAATATCTTGCCAATAATTAGCGAAGAGACAAAGATAGGTGAGAATTTGGAAACGATCATTATTACGAAACAGCTAGTGTTGGACTGTTGGAGGTAATTGAGCTAATGACAGAAAAGTCTTCTGACCCTGATGGAATGCATCCCAGGACACTAAAGGAGATGCCAGGAGAAATAGCAAATGCACTGGCAGTAATTTTCCAATTATTTTTTCCAATAGTGAGTGGATTTTTCATCCATATCTGACAGTCACATTCTGCACCATTTTCATTCCCTATAATTCGCATTGCACTCCCTGAAACATCATGTGTATTTCTCCTTCCACAGACACCAGTGATCATTGCCAAAGCCGTGTTGCCTGTGGAGAGGGTGATGTTTGACGTCCTTGTACAGCTGCAGTTTGAATGGTGAAGGC
>NW_025205275.1:6830-9714 GCF_004010195.1 Chiloscyllium plagiosum | reverse complement strand
AAAAATATTGAGAACTTTTGACATAAGGCTACAGCTGGACAATATTATGTCCAGTGACCAAAACCATTGCCAAATATGCAATTTTTCAGGAATGCCTTAAAGGAAGAAAGCAGGTCTTAGAGGGTGGGAATTCCAGACCGTGTTGCCTTGGAATCTATAGAAACAGTCACACAGCTGAACTTAAAAATAAACACATCATTGGGAGTCTAAACTAAAATCAGTTATTGAGATGTGAAAGGGTGTGTGGTGCAGGGAGATAGGAATGATTACAGCCAAGGGCGTGAAAGTAAATTGTTGTTGCTTATAAATGGGAGCCTTTTGATGGATCAGCAAGTTCTGGTACAAGTGAACACTTGGGCGGTAGAGTTTTCAATATTCTGGAGATTAGAGGGAGGGTGATTGTGGGATTCTGGCCAGGAGTGGGTTTAGATAATGAAATCTAGAGTTAGCAAAATGAATGAATGAGAGTTCAGTAAATGAGCTGAGATTGTGGTGAGGTCAGGTGATATCACTGAAGTCGAAATAGTGGTCTTGGAGCGGGACTGGGCTATCACCCTCCCCTCACCTCTGGAATTCAGCTGTTTGTCAGTTTGTGAATCACGTCTGTAACAAGATCAGGAACTGAGTGGCCCTGACAGACCCCAAACTGGGTGTCACAGAAGGTTATTGCTGAGCAGCTGCGTGACAGCACTGTTGATGACACTTTCCATCACTTTTCTGCTGAGCGAGTGTGGACTGATGGAGGGAAATTGGCTGGGTTGGCTCTGTCCTGAGTTTTTGTGTTGAACATCCCTGGGAAATGTTCCACAATGTCAGTAGGTGCCAGTGCTGGGCTTGTCTTGGGCAGTAAGTTCTGGAGCACAGCCATCAGTATTATTGCCACAATGTTGGTAGGGCCGACAGCCTTTACACTACTTCTCCATTTCTTGATCTGATTTGAAATAAGTTTTCAACCAAGTTGATTCACGTCTGTGATGTCAGGGACCAATGTAGAAGTGTCATCCACTTGGCACTGCTGGCTGAAGATTGTTGTTGTCTTGTCTGTTGCATGGATGTGTGAGACCCCTCCATCAGTAAGGGTGTGGATATCTGTGATGGGTCCTGCAGTGAGTTGTTTAATTGCCCATCACCATTCCTGACTAGGTATGGCAGAACTGCAGAGCTCAGATCTGATCCATTCGTTGTTGGATCACATAGTTCTATTTGGTGTTGCTTGCGCTGTTAGGTATGCAGGTTGGGTAGCTTCACCAATTTGGCACCACATTTTTATGTATCCCTGATATTGCTCCTGGCATGCCCTGCGGAACTCTCAATTGAGCTAGGATTGATCCCCCAGGCTTGATGTTAATGGTTGAATGGGGAATATACCAGGCCATGGGGTTTCAGATTGGGCTGGAATACAGTTCTGCTGCTGTGTTGGCCCACAGTGAGACAGAAGTTTCAGGGTCAAGAGGGCTGATTGTGTTGTTGTATTTTCCAGTGTGTTGGTAGATATAATGTGGTCCATCCAGTTTCATTCCTTTGTTGAGACTGTGCAGTGATTAATACAATGAGTGATTTGGTGGGCCACTGTCAGGAATGCAACTTTAAAAAAAAAAGGCTTTGTGATTTACACATGAAAGAAGTGAAACTATCATGTATTCACATAGATGAAAGACTCAACAGACTATCAAGGTATTTTTCATTGGATAATTTCAGTTATATCACACTAAAATTTTGCTATAAATTATGTGCCTTAGAATTGTGCTCTCCACAATCACCTGATGAATGTGCGGTGCTCCGAAAGCTATTGTGCTTCCAATTAAACCTGTTGGACGATAACCTGGTGTTGTGTGATTATTAACTGAGAATATTACAGTACTACTAAGAGGGCTGTATGTAAACAGGCTCAGTCCAGGTAATCAATAAATTCGGAAGGATTTCCTCCATGTTTGATAACGCAATATTCGTCAAAACCGTCAACTTCAACCTGCAATGTTGTTGTTACCAAAAACTTCAGGCTGACACAAAGCTCCGCACCCCACTGGAATGTGGTAACTGGGCCCGGCCCAGGAATTGGAACTGGGACATATGTGGACTGTTATCTTAAAGGAAGGGAGCAAACACAATTCTGAGATATTAGTCCTCAAAGATGAGTAGCAGGTTTGAGACAAGGCCGGTGGTATACCATCTTGCACTTAGCTTAATTGCATTTTTTATTTACAGTCGTGTTTTGCAAAGTATAAAGAACTATGTGTTTTTTTTCATGGTTGGGGAGTTTTATTCTAGTTGATCACAGTTGCTGCCTCTTGCCCCCCAAGTCAAATCATAGGATCGATAACAAAACAATAAACTGCAGGTGCTGGAGATCTGAACCCCAGAAACAAAGTGTTGGAGAAACTCAGCAGTTCTGAGGACATCGGTGAAGAGAAAAATAATGTTCCATGTCAATTTCAGTGTCTCTTCGTCTGAACGAACAAAAGGTCATGAGACTTGGAGCTTACAATGTTTAATTCCCCTCAGAGATGCTGCTGGGCCTGCGGTTCTCCAGCACTGTGGTTTCCATCGTGAACTTTATTTACAAAACAGATCAAAAAAAAATCTAATCTCCAAAAGTGAAAGGTTCATAGCAAACATGAGCATAGTTTCCACACTTGAGTTACACAAGCACGGCTCAGTTTAAAAACAGGATTTAACTCAAAGTAACATTCCATCTCAAAATTAGCCAAGTTACACCAGTAATAAAGCTCATCCACCCAATGAGGCACTTCAGCACAACATCCTGCAGTGTTGCACACAGCCACCTTTACCAAAGAATGATCACATGTCACAAAATTGAAGGCCAAGAGCATGTCTCTTTAAAGGAGCTGAAGTCAAACTCAATTTTTGGAAGGACTTTTATTAA
>NW_025205275.1:0-5878 GCF_004010195.1 Chiloscyllium plagiosum | reverse complement strand
TGTGGTTTCAGTAGTACTTGGCTTGTGTTGGTGTACAGTAAGCAATTTAAAAAGTTACTTATGCATTGTTGGTGACTACCCGAATGGTATTTAAATCTGCCAGGTTGCCTTCAATAGTGTGAATGCATTTATTGTAAATATTTGGAATATTCCAGAACTGCCCAGTGCTTGGCAAATTCAGGGGGGACAAAAAAAACACATTGAGTAATTAAGAATCCAAGAGGACGTAACCACTGAATTATTCAATTCAAATAGTTAAATGGAGTGTTCACATTTAAAATACCTGTTATCCATATGAATGGATGGACTGACAGAATTGGGACCAAATTCCTGGCTGGGGCGTGTGAAATGTGTTTTGATAAAGTCACCTGCATTTACCAACAATAATTTTGGCAAACTCGGAAATTTAAAAAACAATACGAGCTTCATTGCTGCTCCAGTCGAGTCCCAAGCTCTGTGAAAAAATAACAATGTTCAGGTTTATTGCATAAACTCTGAAACACGTGTTTCTTCTACAGATCCTGCAAGTTTCCCCAATGAGCATAGTCCATCCAAATGATGTGGCTATCTTTGGCCAACTCATTTCTTTCCGAGCCTCTGTAACCTGAAGAGTGACCAGAAGCAATTACTCCCCATATAAAACATTACCGACGAGGAGTTTTTCCTTCAGAATTGACTTCCATATATTCAGTTCCCAGAACAGATAAAAAGCTTGTTACCTTATGTAGAGCAATGATTCAGTGGGAGTAAAACGCTAACCTTTTCTTGCTTAACAATCACGCTGCCAAAATTTTAAACACTTCTTAATAGTTCACCAGATCCTGACGAAATATTTTGTGTGAAACAAATCACATGATGCATAGTTATTCAGATAATAAAACAAGTTTGTTCATTGAAGAACCCAGAGGAAAAGGTCATGAAATAATGTGAGTTTGATATACCTCAATCATCATTTCAAGTGCATTCTCTGCATAAATTCTCCTTTTCCTCCTCGAAGTATTCAACTTCTTGAATAACTGAGAGAATGAAGTCACAGTTGTACATCACAAAATCAGACCCTTCAGTCCAACTTGCCCATGCTGACCAGATATCCAAAATTAATCTAGTCACATTTGCCAGCATTTGTTCCATATCCATCTTAAACCCTTTCTACTGATTATCAGTTTATTTTACGTTATCAGCACTTGAAATACTGACTTTTTTTTCCCAACATTGGTTAAAGAAATCATAAGTTCATTCATCTAAGTTAATTTTGTAATCTTTCACAAAGAAACAAGTGAGAACAACATATAGCTGAGCACAAAACAAAATACTGCAGCTGAGTGTTATCTAGGAACACTCTCAAGGTGAGGCACTGATACTGCACAAGTTTGTCAGCACAATTTCAATTACTGACAATAATTTAGTAATGACTTAGCCTTCACATCGTAACCCCAATTGAGAGTCACTAATTCATTGATATTGCATGGGTCCAGCATTTATAAGTAATCATTTTTAAAAAATAAATACAGATACATTTACTAACTATATTGGAGTACAGTCAGGTTTCTTACTGAACAGTTACAGGATTGGACAGAGTCCGCATGGATTTAAGTACTTAGCAAATCTACTGAAAGAATCTACAGAATATTAAAGTAAGAAATTGCAGGACATTTAGAAAAGCTTATCATTAAACATGGTAGATTGGGTTTTGTGGAAGAGAAACTATATTTGACAAATTTACGACAGTTCATTGAGGAGATAACAAGCAGAGCTGATAAAGGGCAATCCAATGATGTTCTGTATTTGGATTTTAAAAATGCAAATTATAAGGTGCTACATAAAAGTGAATTGCATAATATAGGAGCTCATGGTATCAGGGTAATGTATTAGCATGGACCGAGGATTGGTTAACCACATTTGCTGTTGTTGAGTCCTCACTTGAAGTACTGTATACAATGTTGGTTCCCATATTTAATAAAGGATAAACCAACATCAGAGACCATTCAAAAAAAGATTCACTTAGCTGCTTTGAGGACATAAGGGTTCACCTATCAAGAATAGATAAGCAGGGGTGATCTTATGGAAACAAGATTCTGATGAGTTTGACAGGGTGGATGTTGACTAGATCTTCTAGGACCAGTGAAGCCTCAAACGAGGGGACATTACATAAGGGAACATTCATTTTAGAAAAAGTACAGATATTTTTCTCTCAGTGAATGGCTAGAATTTTCTCGCCCAAACTATTGTGAAAGTTAAATGTGGGAGGGGAATGGTTAGGTTCCTCTTTGGAGGGTTGTTCTGGCTTGTTGGGCTGAAGGGCCTGTTTGTTTCCACACAGTAGGGAATCTATGATTCAATCACAAATTATTTCAAAAGAGGGCAGATAGATTTTTGAAATATTGAGCAGTTGAGGGCTATGCAGATCAAGCATAAAACAGGTGTTGAGGTCTGGGTTGGCCCAGCCATGATCTGATAGTATGGGGGAACAAGCTGAAGGTGATGAATGCCCTACTCCTGCTCCGCTTCCTTGAGGCTCCATATCATGTTTTTTTTTGTTTCCAAAAAATACCATGTGCTAAAGATCTCAGATGTTGTGAAAAGGAGTGAAAATGGGGTGTTTATGTACTGATTCAGGTAACATTGATTCATCAATCATAGCTATTCAGTCATGACTAGGAAGGCAATTCCCTCCATGAATAAAGGAAATCTACTGCAGAGCTCATACAAAGGGAATTCTCACCCTCAGTAAACTCTCCCATCACACTACCCAACATATATAGCTAAAGCAGGACACACTGCGCATGCTCTAGCCAACAAAGGAACCCCGGGTGATTGATGTCAGCACCCAGCCAATGAAAGGACGGTAGGCGGAGCTGGAGGACCTAGCGGGCGGTTGGTCCTCCAACCAATCAAAGTGAATGAAGGGCGGAGCTAAACTAAACCATGTGATCATCCTCGCGCGCGGCGCAGAGTCGCTGTCGTGAATGCTCGGGAAGGTATGGAGAGAAAGGATACGGTAAGGAAAGAAATAAACAGGGAAACCGGACAAAAACTGTGTTGCTATGAGCGGAGAGCTTTTACAAACAAATTGTGCGCGTCGGAAAACACAAATTTGAACGTCCCAGTCCCGTGTTTGCAGTAAATGAGGAATGACCTCAGCGTGGCTGCAGGCATGAGTGAGCGCCGCCATCTTTATTCGGGACACGTGCGGAGCCGCCATCTTTGTAGGGGGCAAGGTGCAGCCAGGCGCATGTGCAACCTTTCTCTCGTATAGAGTCATTGGGATCATAGCAGCCAATACTGCTCTGATTCACCTCTGGGCTCCCTCATCACCACTTTGTCAATATCTAGCTTCCTCAGTCTCGAACCATGGGTGTATTTTTGGTCTGTTTACGACTGTATTATTACTTTTATAGACCCTTTGTAAATTAGTTTTTCACTGCGGCCCAACCCCTGACCATGTACTGCTCTGTTATCAGATTATTTTCTAGAATATTTTTGACAGTCAAGAATTCTTTTTTCCAACAAGCAAGTGTATTTTCTTTCCATTTCTGACTGTCAAATTCTGCACCATTTTCATTCCCTGTAATGCATTTTGCACTCCCTGAAACATCAACTGTGTTTCTCCTTCCACAGATACCAGTGATTAATGCCAAAGCCCTGTTGCTTGTGGAGAGGGTGATGTTTGACTTTTTGTACAGCTGCAGTTTGTGTGGTGAAGGTGCTCTCACAGTGTGGTTGGGTAAGTGGCATTATAGGTTATTTTCAAATCATCACTGTTGCTGAATGAATAATGTCCAAATCAACCACAGTTCGTATTTTTATTATCATTCTTCTAATTTCAAAAAAATACAATTGAGAACTTTAGACATAAGGCCAGAGATGGAGATATTAGGTCAGGTGACCAAAAGCATTGGCAAAAAGCAGGTTTTGAGGGATGACTTAAAGGTGGAAAGCAGACCTGTGAGATTCTGGCTGCGAATTTCAGATCATGCTGCTTCAGTAACTGTAGATATAGCCACACAGGTGAAGTAATGAGTTAACAAATGGTTGGGAGTCTCAAAGAAAATGGGTTGTAAATGTCTCAAAGTGTGTGTGGTGCAGGGAGCTAGGGATTATCACAGCCAGGAATTAAATCAAGTGTGAGAATTTTAAATTGAGGGATATTGCCAGGTGCTGGCAGGTGAGACTAGATTGGGTTGGGGTATCTGGTCGGCATGGAGGGGTTGGACCGAAGGATCTGTTTCCTTGGTGTACATCTCTATGGCTGTATGCTGTTGATTATAATTAGGAGCCTTTTGATGAATCAACAAGCAGCGATTAAGACTTTCTTGAGATTACAGGGAGGTTGAATGTGGGAAGCTGGCCCCGAGTGTGTTTGGAAAACGAAGTCTGGAGATATCACACGATGGATGAGAGTTTCAGTATATGAGCTGAGAGAAGGGTGGAATCAGCTAGAATTAGTGGTCTTGGAGTGGAACTGAGCTGTCGCTCTCACCTCACCTCTGGGATTCAGCTGCTTGCCAGATTGTGAATCAGGGCGGTAACACAATCGGGACCTGAGTTGCCCTGGTGGTGCCTAAAATGAGTGTCGCTCAGCTGGCTGTTGCTGAGCAGCTGCTGCTTGGTAGCCCTGTTGATGACATTTTCCATCACTTTACTGCTGATCGAGTGTGGACAGATAGAGGGAAATTGGCTGGGTTGGATTGCCCTGTGTTTTTGTGTTGAACATCCCTGGGCAATGTTCCACATTGTCAGTAGATGCCAGTGCTGGAGCGGTACTTGGCTTGGTGGGTGGCAAGTCCTGGAGCACAAGCCATCAGTATTATTGCCAGAATATTGGCAGGTCTCATAGCCTTTGCATTACTTAATAATTTCTTGATGTTATTCAAACTGAATCGAACTGGCTTAAAACTCACATCTGTGATGTTAGAAACCACTGGAGAAGGCTGAGATGGATCATCCCACTTTGCACTTCTGGCTGAAGATTGCTGCAAATGCTATCTTCTTATCTGATGCATGGGTGTGTGAGGCCCCTCCATCAGTAAAGGTGGGGATATCTGTGATGTTTCCTCCAGTGAGTTGTTTAATTGTCCATCACCGTTCACAACTGGGTGTGGCAGAACTGCAGAGTTCCGATCTGTTCCATTGGATGTAGGATCACTTAGCTCTGTTGCTTGCTGCTGATGCTGTTTGATATGCAGGTAGTTCTGTTTGATAGCTTCACCAGGTTGGCACTTCAGTTTTAAGTCTGCCTGGTGCTGCTCATGGCATGGCCTCCTTTCCTGTCCATTGTGATGGGTGAGAGCAGGATTTACAAACCCATGAGATTACAGATTGTGCTGGAGTACAGTTCTGCTGCTGTTGATGTCCCACAGTGCCTCAGAGATACCCAGTTTGAGATCCTACATCTGTTCAAAGTCTGTCCCCATTAGAACGGCGATAGTGTCACTCAACACAATGGAGGTTTTTCTCAACTTTAAGGTAAGACTTTGTCTCCAAAGGAAATGTGTGATGGTCGCTCGTACTATACTGTCATGGCCAGATGTATCTGCAGCTGGTCAATTCATAACAATGAGATCAAGTATGTTTTTACCTCTTGTTGGTTCCCTCACCACCCGCTGCAGACTCAGTTGAGCAGCTATGTCCTTTAGGACCTGGCCAGCTCAGTCAGTAATTCTGTTGCAGAGCTAGTCTCGATTGTGGACATTGAAATCCTTTACCCAAGAGTACGTTTGACACCATTTTATTGCCTGAATGCTTCCTCCAAATGTTGTTCCACATGAAGGAGAAGTGATCCATCAGCCAGTACAATACATGGTAATCAGCAGGAGCCATGAGGCGTCCTGGTCTCCGGAGTCAGTGCTGTGTACTCCCAGGGCAAATCCTCCCTGTC
>NW_025205274.1:7450-10284 GCF_004010195.1 Chiloscyllium plagiosum | reverse complement strand
ATATGCCACCTGCTTCTGGATTCCCCCACCACAGGGAAATCACCTTGACCTTTTACCCTATTGAGGGTCATTCATGATTTTGTGAACCTCTATGAGCTTACTCCTCAGCCACTGACGCTCCAGGGATAATAGCCTCAACCTATACAGTTTTAACCTCCAGCACAAACCCTCTAACCTTGGCAACATCCTTGTAAATCTTTTCTGAACCCTTTAAAGTTTCACAACACCCTTCCTATAGGAGGGAGTCAGAATTGCACATTATATACCAAAAGTGGCCGAACCAATACCGCAACATGACCTCCCAATCCCTTTACACAATTAACTGAGCAATAAAGATAAAAGTGCCAAACGCCTTCTTCACTGTCCTATCGAAATGTTAGTCCACCTTCAACGATCTATGAAGCTGCACTCCAGGTCGATTTGTTTAGCAACACCCCAGTACCTTGTGAATAAATCAATGAATAAGTGAATAAGTCCTGCTCTCTTTTGCCTTTCCAAAGTGCAACACCTCACATTTATCCAAATTAATCTCCACCTGCCACTCCTCAGCCCATTGGCCCATCTGATCAAGATCCCGTTGTCCTCTGAGGTAACCATCTTCACTGTCCTCCACACCTCCAATTTTACTGTCATTTGCAAATTTACGAACCATTCCTCCTATGGTCACATCCAAATCATTTATATAAATGACAAAACAACAGTGGACCCAGCGCCGATCCTTGGGGCACACCGCTGGTCACAGGCCTCCAGTCTGAAAAGCAATCCTCCCCCACCACCCTCTGTCTTCTACCTTCGAGCCAGTTCTCTACCCAAAGGGTAATTCTACTACCACAACATACAAATTTGAAATTATGACACCAGCCAACACAGTCAGTGCCCTAACCTGAGGAGACACTAAATCTCCTGATTATGCTGCCTGTTGGCTGGATAAATATATACAACCAGGAGATTTAGAGTCTCCTCAATTTGGGGCACTGACTCTGTGCTGGCTGACTAAATAAATATACATAACCAGGAGATTTAGAGGCTGCTTATTATAGGGCACTGTCTCTGGGCTGGCTGGTTAAGTAAAAACATTAAATCTCCTGGTTATGAGTCTCCTCAGCTTATGGCACTGACTGTGGGCTGGTGGGTTAAATATATTTATAGAACTAGGTGATTTACAGTTTCCTCAGTTTAGGGCTCAGACTATGTGCTGTATAGATACATAACCAGGAGATTTAGAATCTCCTCAGTTAAGGGCATTGACTCTGTCCTGCTCTTTAAATATATACAACCAGGAGATTCAGAGTCTCCTCAGTTTAGGGCATTGACTCTATGCTGCCTGGTTAAATAAATATATAGAGTCAGTAATCCTAAACTGAGGAGACTCTGAATCTCCTGGTTTTTTATATATGTGTATTATTCTCTACAGCACATAGTCTGAGTCCTAAACTGAGGAAATTGTAAATCTCCTAGTTATATAAATGCATTTAATCGGCCAGCCCACAGTCAGTGGCCTAATCTGAGGAGTCTATAAATATCCTGGTTGTATATATTTAACCAGACATCACCAAATCAGTGCCCTTAACTGAGGAGTCTCTAAATCTCCTCAGTGCCCTAACATGAGCAGACTCTAAATGCGCTGATTACATATATTTATTTAACTCACCAGCAGAAATTCAATGCCCTAAAGTTAGAAATCTCCTGATTATATATATTAAACCAGCCAACACACTTTCAGTGCCCTAAACTGGAGATTCTACATCTCCTGGTTGTGTCTATTTATTTAACTAGCCAGCACAGAGTCTGTGCCCCAAACTGAGGAGACTATAAATATTCTCGTTATAAAAATTTAACCAGCCACCATACAATCAGTGCCCTAAACTAAGGAGACTCTAAATCTCCTGGTTATTAATACCTATGTTTCAATTCTGCACGTAGTCTGAGCCCTAAACTGAGGAGATTCTAAATCTCCTGGTTATATATATTTATTTAACCAGCCAGCATAATGTCAGTGCCCTAAATTGTGGAGAATTTCAATCTCCTGGATGTACATGTTTATTTAACCATTCGGCACACAGTCAGTGCTCTAGACTGAGGAGAATCTGAATCTCGTGGTTTGACATATTTATTAAACTAGCCAGTAGAAAGTCAGTGCCCTAAACTGAGGAGACTCTAAATCTCCTAGTTATATCTGTTTTTTAACCAGCCAGCCCAGAGTCAGTGCCCCAAACTGAAGAGACTCTAAATACTCTGGTTATAAAAGTTATAACCAGCCGCCACCACAGTCAGTTCCCGAAAATGAGGAGACTCTAAATCTCCTGGTTATATTTAATTAACCAGCTCGTTATATATATTAAACAGACAGAACAGAGTCAGTGCCCATAACTGTGTAGAGTCTAAATCTCCTGGTTAATGTTTGTTTAAATACACAGCACAGAGTCAGTGCCCTAGAATGAGCAGACTCTAAATCTCCTGGTTATATATATTAGACCAGCCAGCACAGAGTCAGTGCCCTAACCTGAGGAGACTTTAAATCTCCTGGATATACATGTTTATTTAACCATCCAGCACAGAGTCAGTGCCATAGACTGTGGAGAATCTGAATCTTCTGGTTATATATATTTAAACAGATAGCACAGAGTCAGTGCCCTTGACTGAGGAGACACTAAGAGTCCTGGTTACATATATTTATTTAACCAGAGTGTAGATTTGCTCACTGAGTTGCAGGATTGATATCCAGATGTTTCATTGCATAACTGGTTAACATCATCTGTGGCGACCTTCAAGTGAAGTGAAGCTGTTGTCTCCTGCTTTCTATTTATATCTTTCTCCTGGATGGGGTTCCTGGG
>NW_025205274.1:3256-4868 GCF_004010195.1 Chiloscyllium plagiosum | reverse complement strand
ATAAATTTATTTAATCTGCCAGCCCACAGTCAGTGCCCTAATCTGAGGAGTCTATAGACATTCTGGTTATATATATTTAACCAGACATCACAGAATCAGTGCCCTTAACTGAGGAGACTCTAAATTTCCTAGTTACACATAAACATTTATATCCAGGAGATTTAAATTCTCCATAATTAAGGGCACTGATACTGTGCTGGCTGGTTAAATAATTATACATAACTAGAAGATTCTCCTCAGTTTAGGTTAAAATTGTATGGTGGCTGGTTAAATTTTTTATAATGATAATATTTAGAGTCTCCTCAGTTTAGGGCACTGACTGTGTATTGGCTGGTTTAATATATATAGCTATGAGATATAGAGTCTCTAGTTTAGGGCACTGACTTTCTGCTGGTGAGTTAAATAAATATATGTAACCAGGACATTTACAGTCTGTTCATTTTAGGGCACTGACTCTGTGCTGGCTGGTTATATGTAACCAGGAGATTCAGAGTCTCCTCAGTTAAGGGCACTGATTCTGTGATGTCTGGTTAAATATATATAACCAGAATGTCTATAGACTCCTCAGATTAGGGCACTGACTGTGGGCTGGCAGATTAAATAAATTTATTTATCTAGTAGATTTACAGTTTTCTCAGTTTAGGGCTCAGACTATGTGCTGTATAGATAAATACGTATATAAAAACAGGAGATTTAGAGTCTCCTCAGTTAAGGGCATTGACTCTCAGCTGCTGTTTAAATATATACAACCTGGAGATTCAGAGTCTCCTCAGTTTAGGGCACTGACTCTATGCTGTCTGGTTAAATATCTATATGACAAGGAGATTCAGAGTCTCCTCAGTTTAGGGCACTGACTCTATGCTGCCTGGTTAAATAAATGACAGCCAGACTACTAAGATCCCTCGGAATCCTAGTAGCACACAAACCCACCCACAAACAAAAACTAACAAAATTAAAAGACCCAGTGCAACTCATGGACAAAACCAACGTCGTCTACAAAATCCCATACAAGGACTGCCACAAACACTATGTTGGATAAACAGGAAGAAAGTTAGCCACCAGGATACACGAAAAAATTAAAAGACCCAGTGCAACTCATGGACAAAACCAACGTCGTCTACAAAATCCCATACAAGGACTGCCACAAACACTATGTTGGACTGCCACAAACACTATAAACAGGAAGAAAGTTAGCCACCAGGATACACGAACACCAGCTAGCCACAAAAAGACACAACCCTCTCTCTCTCGTAGCCCTACGCACGGATGAATAAAAAACACCATTTCGACTGGGACAACACATCTATCCTGGGACAGGCTAAGCACAGACATGTCAGAGAATTCCTAGAGGCCTGGCTCTCCAACCACAATGCCATAAACAACCACATAGATCTATTTTCGCCACCTCCAAACAGATCCCACCACCAAGGATATATTTCCCTCTCCACCCCTATCAGCGTTCCGGAAAGACCACTCCCTCCGTGACTTCCTCGTCAGGTCCACACCCCCCACCAACCCAACCTCCACTCCCGGCACCTTCCACTGCAACCGCAAGAAATGCAAAACTTGTGCCCACACCTACCCCCTTACTTCCCTCCAAGGCCCCAAGGGA
>NW_025205274.1:0-2434 GCF_004010195.1 Chiloscyllium plagiosum | reverse complement strand
AATTCTCCTGCTTCTATATATTTAACCAGCCAACACCGAGTCAGTGCCCTAAACTGAGGAGAATCTGAATCTAATGGTTATATATATTTATTTAACCAGCCAGCAGAATGTCAATGCCCTAACCTGAGGAGACTCTAAATCTCGTGTTTATATGTATTTATTTAACTAGCCAGCACAGTCTCAGTGCCCTAGAATGAGCAGACTCCAAATCTTTGGTGATATATATTTAACCATCCAGCACAGAGTCAGTGCCTGAAACTGAGGAGAATCAGAATCTAATAGTTATATATTTATTTAACCAGCCAGCAGAAAGTCAGTGCCCTAAACTGAGGAGACTGTATTTCTCCTGCTTCTATATATTTAACCAGCCAACGCCGAGTCAGTGCCCTAAACTGAGGAGAATCTGAATCTAATGATTATATATATTTATTTAGTCAGCCAGCAGAATGTCAATGCCCTAACCTGAGGAGACTCTAAATCTCCTGGTTATAGCTATTTATTTAACCCGCCAGCCCACAATCAATGCCCCAAAATGAGGAGAAAGAATCTAAATCGACCTGGTTATATATATTTAACCAGATAGCGCAGAGTCAGGGCATTTACTGAGGAGATTCTAAATCTCCTGGTTACATATATTTATTTAGTCAGTCAGCTCAGAGTCAGTGCCCTAAACTGAGGAGACTCTAAATATCCTGGTTATATATATTTATTAAACCATCCAGCACAGAGTCAGTGCTCTAGACTGAGTAGAATCTGAATCTCGTGGTTATATATATTTATTTAACTATCCAGCAAAACGTCAGTGCCCGAAACGAGGAGACTCTAAATCTCCTGGTTGTACCTAGTTTTTTAACCAGCCAGCCCAGAGTCAGTGCTCCAAACTAAATATCCTGGTTATAAAAATTTTAACCAGCCACCACACAGTCAGTGCCTTAAAATGAGGAGTCTCTAAATCTCCAGGTTATATTTAATTAGCCATCTCACACAGAGTCGGGGCCTTAAAATGAGGAGACTCTAAATCTCCTGGTTATATATAATTAACCTGCGAGCACAGAGTCAGTGCCCCAAACTGAGGAGACTCGAAATATCCTGGTTATATGTCAGTATTTAAGCAGCCAGCACAGGGTCAATGCCGTATAATGAGCAGAGTTTAAATGTGCTGTTTTTATTTATTTATTTAACCAGCAAGCACAGAGTCAGTGCCCTAAACTGAGGAGGCCCTAGATCGTCTGGTTATATATATTTATTTAACCAGCCAGCAGAAAGTCAGTGTCCTAAACTGAGGAGACTGTAATTCTCCTGCTTCTATATATTTAACCAACCAACAATGAGTCAGTGCCCTAAACTGAGGAGAATCTGAATCTAATGGTTATATATATTTATTTAATCAGCCAGCAGAATGTCAATGCCATAACCTGAGGAGACTCTAAATCTCCTGTTTATATGAATTTATTTAACTAGCCAGCACAGTCTCAGTGCCCTATAATGAGCAGACTCCAAATCTTTGGTGATATATATTTAACCACCCAGCACAGAGTCAGTGCCCTAAACTGGACAGACTCTAAATCTCCTGGTTTTACATATATTTATTAAACCATCAAGCACAGAGTCAGTCTCTAGACTGAGGAGACTCTAAATATTCTGGTTATATATATTTAAAAGAACAGCATAGAGTCAGTGCCCCAAACTGAGGAGACTCTAAATTTCCTCGTTATATATATTTATTAAAATATAGAGTTGAGAGTTGTTGCCCAAAACTGGGGAAACCCTAAATATCCTGGTTTTATATATATTAAAACAGCAGGCACAGAGTGAGTGCCCTTAATTGAGGAGACACTAAATCTCCAGGATATATCTATTTATTTCACCAGTCAGCCCAGAGTCAGTGCCCTTAACTGAGGAGACTCTAAATCTCCTGGTTATATATATTTAAACAGACAGCACAGAGTTAATGCCCTTAACTGAGGAAACTCTAAATCTCCTGGTTATATTTCTGTATTTAACCAGCCAGCACAGAGTCAATACCCAAACTGAGGAGACTTTAAATTTCCAGGTTTTATACATATATATATATAAACCGACAGTCTAGCGCACTGACCTCTACACCGCTGAAGCCAAACGCCAACTCAAGGACACCTCTTCCTACTGCCCTCTCGACCATGACCCCAACCCCCCATCACCAAACCATCATCTCCCAGACCATACAGAACCTCATCACCTCAGGAGATCTCCCACCCACAGCTTCCAACTTCATAGTCCGGGAACCCCGCACTGCCCGGTTCTACCTCCTTCCCAAGATCCACAAGCCTGACCACCCTGGCCAACCCATTGTCTCAGCATGCTCCTGCCCCATTGAACTCAACTCTACCTACCTCGACACTGTCCTATTCCCCTAGTTCATGAACTCCCCACATACGCTCGAGACACCACCCAC
>NW_025205273.1:7461-10284 GCF_004010195.1 Chiloscyllium plagiosum | reverse complement strand
CTAAAGTTGTACTAAGCCGAAATTAATTGATTTTATCTTGCGATACTTCAACTGGAACCTTGATTGGCAAGCTGCTACATATGTTGATATTAGCATCCTCTGTCATTTATAATAAAGCAAGGTCATTGGTTTTAGCTAAATATTTTGTGTGCAATTACTGAACCAAAATGTAAGAAATCAAATGCATGTATTGGATGGAACTGGTCACCAAATGTTTATTGTGGCTCTTGTTCTCAGGAACGATAAGATACTTCCTCCGGTTTTCTCCTGAGCAGTAATTAGATGACCATGAAAACATTTGTGTGGCTGTAAGTGCTCTTTTGTGTGAGCATTGATTTCACTGACATTAAGATATTTTACTAATATCGGAAGGGATTAATAATCGCGTGTTAAGTACTTAATTAAAGTCATATTTTCTTTTTAAAAATTATGGGAATTCCTTTGTAAAACAATGATTTAGAGATGCCGGAGTTGGACTGGGGTGAGCAAAGTTAAAAAATCACATGACACCAGGTTTATTGGGAAGCATTAGCTTTCAAGGTACTGCCTCTTCATCAGGCAATCTTCATCTCTTCATCTGCTCGGACAAAAGAATAAGGATTGGTGTAGGTGAGGTGTTGAAATGCACAATAATGATGTGTTAAATGTTTATTGAAACTCTTCTGCAGTATTAAGTTCACAGAATAAACAAAATTTCATCATTCATGAGCTGACTGGAAGTAAAATCCTGTTGTCACGATATTAACAATACCCGAATGTATTTTGATTAAATAAAATGAATTTCATTACTTATAAACTTTAAAATGTTAAAAACTGCAGTGTCCTCAAATCTTAAATGTAGATTAAATGTAATGTGATACATAATGGTATTAATGACCTGAAGATAATAAATTACAGATTGAGAGATTATTGAAATGAACAACATGCAGAAGCTGATCCAAACCTGGATTGAAAATCAATTCAAACTCTGCCTAGATATTTTCTAATCACCATTCTAAACTGCTCTGGAGTATCTCTGTTGAAGAAGGGAACTGAACCCACACCTCCTAGTCTCATAGGAGTGACACTACTAGAGATCCACAAGCGTCTTTCTTTATGTTCCTAACAAGGAAATGTGGGATTATAATCAATTGTGATTACTCAAATGAAAACTAATCAGTATTCATTCACAGGAATTGGTCATTTGGCACGTAACGTAGTGCTGAACGTAATGCAAAAGAAACTCATCCCTTCCAAATTATCGAAATGAACATTAAAGAGCCTTAATGTATCTTCCTCCACCTCAACCCTGGAAGTTCATTCCAGACACCTACCACTCCCTGTGTAAAAACAAATTGCCCCTTACATGCCCCTTGAACTTTCCCCCTAAACCTAAAACGCATGTCACATAGATTTTTACGCTTCAACTCTGGGAAAAACTTTCTAACCATCAACCTTAACTATGTATTGCATGATTGTACAGATATCCATCAAGTCTTCCCCCAGTCGCCGCCACTCCACAAAAAGCAATCTGAGTTTTTCTCGCCTCTCCGAATCCAGGCAGCATCCTGTACCCTCTCCAAAGCCTCCGTACCCATCCTGTAATGTGACGAATAAAAGTGAATACAATACTTCAAGTATGCCTTAACCAAAGTCTTATAAAGTTACAACATGACTTTCTGACTCTTGTAACCAGTTCCCTGACCAATAAAGGCAAGCACGCCATTTGCGTTCCTAACTACCTAATTACTTGCATGGTCACTTTCAAGGATTCATGGTCTTGAACGCCAAGATCCCTTTGAATAATAAAGCTGTTAGGGTCCTGCGATTAACTATCTACTTTTCCTTAACATTTCAGCTTCCAAAGTGAGAACCTCACACTTGTATGGATTAAACTTCACCTTTAATTTATCTGCCCATATCTGCAATTTATCTTTTTCCTGCTGCATTATTTGACAACCCTCTACATTGTCCCCAACTGCACTGAACGCTATATCATCTGCAATCTTATTAACTCCCCCAATTAGATTTTAATCCATTTCACTTCTATATATTTGTATCACAAACAAAAGGGTTCCAGTACAGATACCTGTGGAAAAAAGACAGAAAATGAGGGTAATGCAGAATTCTTGAAGAAATGAGGTTTTTTCAATGACAGAACAATTCTGATGTATAATCTTCTAAGGTGTGATTTTTTTGTTTGTTTTAAATTAACCCAATGTTTTAATTCTCAGTTTACTGATCTTAATTAATATCCAGGACAAACTGCTTTGAATACATTGAATCATTTTAAGTGTTGAGTTCTAACATTAATTATTATTTAATTGTTATTTCAATTCACACACCATCATGAGATTCACATTTTAGTTGAATCCATTATTTCTTAGTGCCAGTATCATAATGAAATATTAACATTCTTTTCAGGTCAACACACCTGCAATCAACCAAAGTTTTCTCACCCAACACTCACAGTAACTATCTCATTCTCTTTCATTTGAATTCTCATATTAATGCAAGGATCATTAATCAGTTTTATCAATTAAGAGATGGTTAACTATTTTTCACATAAATATTTCATATTTTCACAACATATTGCACAATTACATTGCAATAAGGGATTTCTCATCATTCTTAAATTTGTGATCTACCATTTTAAAACTAATTATTTTCAATGTCTAATCGGTAATCATTGTTGAAATCCAACATCTCCAGCTGTAGATGTGGAGCTATGGCTCAATACATCAACTGACGCAAACAATATTGCACTCTACAATCTCTTAATTTTAGCAAAAATAATTTTCAGTGTGAAAGCTTAGCTGGATTGAATTGGTTGTGAGCAAAAAT
>NW_025205273.1:3252-4274 GCF_004010195.1 Chiloscyllium plagiosum | reverse complement strand
TGCTGCTACTGAGCATCAGTGGTGGTGAGGGTGGATGCTTGTGGATGTCCGAGCTGCAATCTCTGCCTCTTCTTATTAACAAAGATAAAAGAATCTTACATTGCTCAACTTTCTCATCGAAACCGAGTACAGTATTCACCCCAGCCCTCTCTTACACCAACCAGCAGCATTTCCACCACCAATAGCAGCTCCTCTTAAAATACTTTGCCAGTAACTTGTAATTAACTGGTTACTATAATTACAACTGAAAATGTGTTGCTGGAAAAGAGCAGCAGGTCAGGCAGCATCAAAGGAGCAGGAACATCGACGTTTCGGGCATGGGCCATTCTTCAGGAAGGTCCTGAAGAAGCAGTGAACCAAATTTTGAAATGGTCTTTCTGAACATAATATAGATCAGGTTAAAACTGAAGTAGGTGTCTTACACAACTTCTTGCAAGGACACAGACAGTAGAATCTGAGGTGATCATGAGTATGTGGAAGTGAATGTGGGAGACAAGCTGGGACTGTGTTGGATTAGTCATGGTGAGAGGGAGCAAATGCTCAATGCAGGGTTTCAGCAGCTGATGGACTGATGCTGAGGTGAGCCATCGGAAACTGAGCAAGTGACCACCATCTAATAGGACAGAGAAACTGATCCATCAGCCTGAAACTGACTGACCACGTGGCTGTCAGTGTCACCAACACAAATGAATGGAAACATTGCTCAGAGCCTGTTTCTGTAACATTCAACACAACCAGGAAATGGAAAGTGCATAATTAGCTGAAAATAAAGTCACTGCTCTGTTTGAGTCTAAACCATTCAATGTTCAGTTATAGAACATTATTGACTCTCAGAATATTCTAACCTGCAGAATCACAGTAAAAGGGGAAAGTAAACAACATTCTTGGCAAAGACATCATTAACCAACTGCTTGTAGAAAAACAGCTCTGAACAAAGGGGCTAAACCCTCCACAAACTGACAAACAAAGGTACCATCAGTTTATAGATAGACAATGAAATTCTTCAGAAAAACACTTCCCTG
>NW_025205273.1:2614-3206 GCF_004010195.1 Chiloscyllium plagiosum | reverse complement strand
TCAGACTGACTGACAGACAATGGAAACCTGATCTGAGACTCACAGGTTAATTAAGCTATTAGTGACAGTCCATTGAACATAACAAGAGCTTGGACCGCAACAGATTCTAGTGAAACCAACAATGTATACATATTTATTTCCTTTCCTAATTTCCTCCAAAAATATATCCGATTATTCTCTTCCAAATATATTTTAAATGGTCAATTCATAATCACAATTCATTTCCAATTATTCTTAGTACAAAACAACTTGCAAACTAAAATAGTTTTCATGTTAGTAATGACACTGGAAACTTTGTTATGTAGTTTAACCATATGTCCAAATATTGTTTTGGTTCATTACTGCAGTGAAGCTAAAATTAAAGTCTATTTATTTTCTCTGATATCCTTCCATCACTTTATTCCCTAATAACCATGCCCATGGTGTAATGGGTGACAAGCTTTAAATAAAATTGAATTTTCATTGCAAGAACTTGGACAAATAATCACATATTATTCAGTTCATTCATTGTTGATTATCAGTTATTTTCACTGTATGATCACGTTAAATTCACTTAAATAATCACAGTAGAATTTTCACCTCTATAGATATG
>NW_025205273.1:0-1977 GCF_004010195.1 Chiloscyllium plagiosum | reverse complement strand
CCAGGCATTTACAGATATTACAGGGACACACTGGGGAGGGGACAGGCTGAATGGGCGAACATAACCTTGGTGACTCAGGGAGCCAAGGGTAATATCGATTATACATAACCTTGGTGACTCAGGGAGCCAAGGGTAATATCGATTATCATACAGAGAGGAAGCCTGAGGTGTGTAAGGACCACGGGAGATTACCAAACCCCAACCTGTGATGATGAAATCGGTTTGATGTATTTAACAGATGACATGGGACCCTATTTAACTGTAATTATAAACATGGGACTCCCAGTGGGAGATAATTCTAACCACATTGTGAATTGGGCCATGAGAGCTGAGGCAATCTTAGAAACATAGGGGAATAGCTGCAATACAGGGAGGGTAACCAGACCCACAATGTTACAAGTGAAGCATGAAAGGGCACATAGCCAAGGAACGGAGGCAGAGAGAGGGAGATAGATGTTCACACTGTGTGTGTGTGCATGAGTTCACGTAGGCACATGAATATTCATTGATGCTGTGTTTGGGAACCAGCAGAACATAATATTAATACAGGAGCATCAATATCAGTTACCGTTACGGATTTGCCCCTCACCCCTCAATTACTAAAATGAGAGCAGTTGGAGAGGGAATCGAGGAAGCTGGATGAAATAAACCTGTCCCAATGCAGATCATGGTTATGGCAAAATATATTCAGATATGGGAGTGTGAAACTGAGGAAAGGACCATTCTGGGAGTTCCCATTTTAGAATAGTTCGGAGCAACTATTAATGTAGAGACACAAACTCTAATATGGGAACAACCTGGCCAGGCCCGGGACAGGAAGCAAAGGAGAGGCGACATCTCCAGATTAGTTACCTTGCAGCGAGACTGGAACTGTCAGGGAATCTGGGGAGTTATAGCTAGGACCCAAACAGTGGTGTGCATAACTCAAACAGGAATGTTGGTTATTATCTGTTGTTCCTGTAAAGATCGAGGGCCCTCTCACTCCCCACACAAACCGGATCCCATGAAAGCTGAGGCTGAGGAGGCAGTAATTGTGAGAGAAGCAGGGAATAGTCAGACCAACAGTATCCCAGACTAACTCACAGAAGCCGAAAGGCTCATCCCACCTCACTATTGATTATACCTCCCTCGGTAAATCCGCCACTAAAGAGTATCCTACAGTAGTGAACCACACCACTGTAATTAATGGATTAAAATTGCAACAGGATTCTCAGCGCTTGATATTGTGAATGGGTTCCTGTGGACCTGGAACGGCAGAATAAGCTAGTATTTACTGTCTGAGGAAAGCAGTAGACCTGGATCTAGTTACCTAAGGGATCCCATAATATTCCAGTATATCCCACTGATACATGGCTGATGGAGTTCGTCAATTTAATCTTATCAACACCTCAATATCTCAGTTGGAGAGAAAAAACACAGATATTACACAGAGTATTGGGTCAGGTCAGGCAGGCCGGGCTTAAAATTAACCCACAGAGCGTGGGAAGGAAGGGAGAGATGTACCTGGGACATCACATCAGTGATATCAAATCAGCAAAGGAGGGGGACAATCCCAGTGGAACAAAAGACCATGATTTCAAAACTATCCACCCGCAAACCGTGAACGGGATAAGGCAAACTTTAGGATTGTTTAATTATTGGAGGACTTTTGTGGAGAATTACCCAGAAATGGCAGAACCATCACGAGCCCTGACAGAAGCACGGACATTAGCCAGGGGTCAGAGAGTCAGCATATTCACAGACAGACAGCATGTCTTTGGTATAGTTCATGACCAAGTGATGGCCTGGGCTCGGTGAGGGTACATCACCCTGTCTGGGGTCCACATAGAGCATGAAGAACAGGTCAGAGAGTTTGTGGAAGCAGCTAACTTTCCCAGTGAAGCAGCAATAATGAAGATTATAGCTCACAGGAACGTAGAAACCTCACACCAACAGGGCAGTGAGTATGTGGGTAAGGTAGGTGAATAGACAATAGGC
>NW_025205272.1:5688-10282 GCF_004010195.1 Chiloscyllium plagiosum | reverse complement strand
ATTACAGGAATCATAGACAGTACAGTCGGAGGTTTTGCTCCCGCATTACAGGAATCATGGACAGTATAGTCAGAGGTGTTGCTCCAGTATTACGGGAATCATAGACAGTACAGTCGGAGGTGTTGCTCCTGTATTACAGGAATCATGGACAGTACAGTCAGTGGTGCTGCTCCTGCATTACAGGAATCATGGACAGTACAGTCAGAGGTGCTGCTCCTGTATTAAAGGAATCATGGAGAGTACAGTCAGAGTGGTTGCTCCTGTATTACAGGAATCATGGACAGTACAGTCAGAGATGTTGCTCCTGTATTACAGGAATCATGGACAGCACAGTCGGAGGTGTTGCTCCCGTATTACAGGAATCATGGACAGTATAGTCGGAGGTGTTGCTCTAGTATTACAGGAATCATGGAGAGTACAGTCAGAGTTGTTGCTCCTGTATTACAGGAATGATGGACAGTATAGTTGGAGGTGTTGCTCCTGTATTACAGGAATCATGGACATATAGTTGGAGGTGTTGCTCCTGTACTACAGGAATCATGGACAATACAGTCGGAGGTGTTGCTCCAGTATTACAGGAATCATGGACAGTACAGTCGGAGGTGCTGCTCCCGCATTAGAGGAATCATGGACAGTATAGTCAGAGGTGTTGCTCCAGTATTACAGGAATCATGGACAGTATAGTCGGAGGTGTTGCTCCAGTATTACAGGAGTCATGGACAGTACAGTCAGAGATGTTGCTCCTGTATTACAGGAGTCATGGACAGTACAGTCAGAGATGTTGCTCCTGTATTACAGAAATCATGGACAGTACAGTCGGAGGTGTTGCTCCAGCATTACAGGAATAATGGACAGTACAGTCAGTGGTGTTGCTCCAGTATTACAGAAATCATGGACAGTATAGTCAGTGGTGTTGCTCCAGTATTACAGGAATCATGGACAGTACAGTCAGTTGTGTTGCTCCAGTATTACAGAAATCATGGACAGTATAGACGGAGGTGTTGCTCCAGTATTACAGGAATCATGGACAGTACAGTCGGAGGTGTTGCTCCTGTATGACAGGAATCATGGACAGTACAGTCGGAGTTGTTGCTCCTGCATTACAGGAATCATGGACAGTACAGTCGGAGGTATTGCTCCAGTATTACCGGAATTTTGGACAGCACAGTCAGAGGTGCTGCTCCCGCATTACAGGAATCATGGACAGTATAGTCAGAGGTGTTGCTCCAGTATTACAGGAATCATAGGCAGTACAGTCGGAGGTGTTGCTCCTGTATTACAGGAATCATGGACAGCACAATCTTAGGTGTTGCTCCTGTATTACAGGAATCATGGACAGTATAGTCGGAGGTGTTGCTCAAGTATTACATGAATCATGGACAGTACAGTCAGAGGTGCTGCTCCTGTATTAAAGGAATCATGGAGAGTACAGTCAGAGTTGTTGCTCCTGTATTACAGGAATCATGGACAGTACAGTCAGAGATGTTGCTCCTGTATTACAGGAATCATGGACAGCACAGTCGGAGGTGTTGCTCCAGTATTACAGGAATCATGGACAGTACAGTCAGTGGTGTTGCTCCAGTATTACAGAAATCATGGACAGTATAGACGGAGGTGTTGCTCCTGTGTTACAGGAATCATGGACAGTAGAGTCGGAGGTGTTGCTCCAGTATTACCGGAATCATGGACAGCACAGTCAGAGGTGCTGCTCCTGCATTACAGGAATCATGGACAGTACAGTCGGAGGTGTTGCTCCTGCATTACAGGAATCATGGACCGTATAGTCAGAGGTGTTGCTCGTGTATTACAGGAATCATGGACAGTATAGTTGAAGGTGTTGCTCCTGTATTACAGGAATCATGGACAGTACAGTCAGTGGTGTTGCTCCAGTATTACAGGAATCATGGACAGTACAGTCGGAGGTGTTGCTCCAGTATTACAGGAATCATGGACAGTACAGTCGGAGGTGTTGCTCCTGTATTACAGGAATCATGGGCAGTACAGTCAGAGATGTTGCTCCTGTATTACAGGAATCATGGACAGTACAGTCAGAGATGTTGCTCCTGCATTACAGGAATCATGGACAGTACAGTCAGAGGTGTTGCTCGTGTATTACAGGAATCATGGACAGTATAGTCGGAGGTGTTCCTCCAGTATTACAGGAATCATGGATAGTACAGTCAGTGGTGTTGCTCCTGTATTACAGGAATCATGACAGTACAGTCGGAGGTGCTGCTCCTGCATTACAGGAATCATGGACAGCACAGTCTGAGGTGTTGCTCCAGTATTACAGGAATCATGGACAGTACAGTCAGAGGTGTTGCTCCTGTATTACAGGAATCATGGACAGCACAATCGGAGGTGTTGCTCCTGTATTAGATAATCATGGAGAGTACAGTCAGAGTTGTTGCTCCTGTAGTACAGGAATCATGGACAGTACTTTCAGAGTTGTTGCTCCTGTTTTACAGTAATCATGGACAGTACAGTCAGAGTTGTTGCTCCTGTTTTACAGGAATCATGGACAGTACAGTCAGTGGTGTTGCTCCAGTATTACAGGAATCATGGACAGTACAGTCAGTAGTGTTGCTCCAGTATTACAGGAATCATGGACAGTATAGTCCGAGGAGCTGCTCCTGTATTACAGGCAGGATGGGTTCAAAATAATGGAGTGTGATGGTGAAGGAACGGTTTTCTCCTCTTGGTGGCTGTTGCTCCCTACACAAACACTGAGAATATTTAGACATGGGGTTACATTCGGAAATTGTTGATCCTCAAGCCCGTAAGGATGTTACACCGAAGACCAATTTCTTTGTTCAGTCCTATTGCCCGTCCTCTCCACATGCCAGGAAGGAACCCTCTGGTTACTTTGCCCTGGCTGCTGTTCCTCACACTTCTGAAAGTGCCCATGGGCACTTCAACTGACTCAAACGTGTCAGTTGGAGGTGAATGGATCTGGTCCACCATCTTACTGGGGGTTTTGGGGGTGTTGGGGGAGGGTGCGGGTCTTGGCCAACATATCTGTGCATTGTTGAGGGAGTATGGCATGTTTAGTGGTGTCACTACTCCTGACAAGATGTTAATCCAAGGACCTGTTTTCCCACTCACACAGATGGAAGTGATTCCACCTTCTTAGAAAAGGAGAATGGGAGGTCTCCTCTCCCCTCCCCATTTATCCATGGCTGTGTCTCACCGAAAAACCGTGCTCGCCTATTGGTTTCTGCTCTGATCTGTGACTTCACCTAAAGCTCTAAGATTGCTGCACACCCAGCGTTCTAAAAATAAGGCCACGGCTCGCTTGGGTTTTATTGTCATTCAGGATTTGAAAGAATAATTTCTCCTGCTTTGATGACTGTGACATTTCTGCATAAACGTGTCAAATCTTTCAATCCCCTTGTCCATTTCAGAATAATCCCCTTATCTCATTAACGCTCTAGAATCCTAATTAAATGAATCCCTTGGTATGTCTGTCCTTTTTTTTCTCTCTTCCAACAGATTATTCCCATCTAATTAAGCTGATTGATAAATATGTCAGAAAATCCAGAAAAAAAGGATTTTCACACACACACACACACACACACACACACACACTCTCAGAGACATCACTAACACATCCTGAAGGGGCCAGCTATTGTATGGACATTTCCATTTGTGCTGCAGCCATCAATCCTACATCATATTCCTCATTGCTTTATTTGAATCTCAGCCTGTCTGATTGACGATTTGAGAGAGAGCGAGAGCTGCTGCATACTGAATGGATTATCTCATTCTCTCAGATACAACTTCTAATCTGCCATACTCTCCCGTCATCTGCTTCATATATAATCACAGCGATACTTTGCTGTTGGCCCATCATGGATTTTAGATTCCAGAATAATTGTCGGATGTTGCTGTACAGCTCACTTGCAGAGAGCCTACGCTGCTCTTGACCTGAAAAACGGCAGAGTTTCGTTAGTCTGTCCCAGCAAGGATAACAGAACGTGGGGTGGCTTAGCAGTGAGCACTCCTGTCTCACAGCACCAGGGAATCGGGTTTAATTCCACCCTTGGGTGACTGTGAGGAGTGTGCAAATTCTCCCTGTATCTCTATAGGTTTCCTTTCACAGTCTGCGGTGTGTAGGTTAGCCGGTTGGCGATGGGAAATGCTGGGTTACAGGGATAGGGTTAGGTCTGGATGGGCTGTTCTTCGGAGGGTCAGGGTGGTCTCAGTGGGCTGAATGACCTGCTTCCACACTGTAGAGATCCTTTGCGACAGCAAGTTGATGCCATATAGTGCTGATGGAGAAGCAGAGGACATTGATTTAAGGTGTTTTCTATTCTTTCACGGATATGAGGACATCACTGTCCCACACAGGAGGTTAGTGAGTAAAATTAGGGCGCATGGTATTGGGGGCAAAGTACTAGAATGGATTGAAAGTTGGTTGGCTGATAGGAAACAAAGGGTAGTGATATACGGCTCCATTTCGGAATGGCAGGCAGTGACCAGTGGGGTACCGCAGGGATCAGTACTGGGACCGCAGCTTTTTACAACATATATCAATGATATAGAAGATGGTATCAGCAATAACATTAGCAAATTTGCTGATGATACAAAGCTG
>NW_025205272.1:0-5349 GCF_004010195.1 Chiloscyllium plagiosum | reverse complement strand
GATTGGACACTCTGGCAGCAGGAAACATGTTTCCGCTGATGGGTGAGTACTGAACCAGAGGACACAGCTTAAAAATATGGGGTAGACCATTTAGGACAGAGATGAGGAGAAACTTCTTAACCCAGTGAGTGGTGGCTGTGTGGAATGCTCTGCCCCAGAGGGCAGTGGAGGCCCAGTCTCTGGCCCCAGAGGGCAGTGGAGGCCCAGTCTCTGGATTCATTTAAAAAAGAGTTGGGTAGAGCTCTCAAAGATAGTTGAATCAAGGGTTATTCAGGAAGAGGATACTGATTAGGAATGATCAGCCATGATCATATTGAATGGCGGTGCAGGCTCGAAGGGCTGAATGGCCTACTCCTGCACCTACTGTCTATTGTCTATTGTCACTGAGTGAGCCATTTCCCATTCCTAACTGTGGTGGTGAGTTGCCTGCTCGGACCAATGCAGTCCATGTGCTGTCGGTAGACTCACAGTTCCCTGAGGGAGAAACTTCTAGGATCTCGACCCAGCAACAGTGAAGGTACAGCGACATATTTCCACAGCAAGACGGGGTGTGGTTCAAAGGGAGTTTGCTGCCTCTGGTGTACTCCACTGACTGACTGTTCCTTATCCTGCCCCGATGGTGCTGAGGTCAGTTTGACCCTCCCTTATTGATACAGATTGGTGCTCAGGCTGTGATCATCCGGTCTGTATGGTGGACCGCATTTACTCCTTATCATGGAGAGACCCAGCTCTCAAACCAAACGCTGCCCAGCCATTTGCATTTCTGAATTGCCCTCTAAGGAACTGACCTGCTCCCACTTCGATGGATTCACATTAAAAATCTATTTGATTGCATTTCACGAAAATGTGAAATTTCTTCCTCTTTCCGTGAATGAAAATATCCAGGTCAAGACATTCTGCATTTATCTAAACAAATTCAAGCAATTTCAAGTGATGTATTTTGAAGGCAATTAAAGATCATTAAGCAACTTCTACATCTATGACTCAGTCCCAAGTAGCACAGATTCATCTCCTGTGTCTTCCACTGTCAGGATCACAATCATTTCCAGCAACGACAAACCAGCCAAGTGGAAACCTTGCACTTGAGGTACCTCCAAGCACATGGGACTTTGCAATCATCCAATTATAGCTAGGAGTTTGTGGGCATTGATTCTGTGAATTTGTGTGCATTTGAGTCAGTGTCTATGTATAGTATTTGAATGTATATGAGTGTATCAGTCTCTGTGTGTTCATATACCTGTGTAAGAGTGTATCAGTCTCTGTAGATTCATGTAAGATCTTGTGTGAGAGCATGCTCATTTGTGTAAGACTGTGTCCATTTGTGTGTGAGTTTTGGTTTGAGTGTACATGCAACAGTATACAAGAGTGTATCAAACTTATTTGGGATTGGATTAGTCTGTGTTTGATTTTCAGTGTGTTTGATTGACAGTCTGTGTGTGTCAGTCTATGGAAGAGTGTGTCAGTCTGTGCGTGTGTCAGTCTGTATATGCGTGTCAAATTTGTGTGTGTCAGTCTCTGTAAGAGCGTCTGTCCATATAAGAGTGTTAGTTTTTGCAAGAGTATGTCAGTCAATTTGAGAGAGTCGTTCTGTGTGGAGGTGTGTCAGTTTCTGTGGCAGAGTGTTAAACTTCGTCAGGATGTGTCAACTATGTGTGTGTTTGTCAGTCATTAAGCATTTCAGTCTGTGTGAGAGTGTCAGTCTGTGTGAGAGTTTCAGTCTGTGTGCAAGTGTTAGTCTGTGAGAGAGTCAGTGTGTGTGTGTCAGTGTGTGAGTGTCAGTCTGTGTGAGTCAGTCTGTGTGAGTGTCAGTCTATAAGTCTGTGTGAGTGTCAGTCTGTGTGAGTGTCAGTCTATCAGTCTTTGTGTCAGTCTGTGTGTGATTGTCAGTCTGTGTGTGAGTGTCAGTCTATATGTTTGTGTGAGTGTCAGTCCATCAGTCTGTGTGAGTTTCAATCTGTGTGAGTGTCAGTCTGTGTGAGTGTCAGGTTGTCAGTCTGTGTGAGTGTCAATCTGTAATAGTGTCAGTTTGTCAGTCTGTGTAAGTATCAGTCTGTGTGAGAGTGTCAGTCTGTCAATCTGTGAGTGTAAGTCTGTGTGAGTGTCAGTCTGTGAGAGTGCCAGTTTGTCAGTCTGTATGAGAGTGTCAGTCTGTGTGAGAGTGTCACTCAATGTGAGAGTCTCAGTCTGTGTGCAAGTGTCAGACTATGTGAGAGTGTCAGTCTGTGTGTCAGTCTGTCAGTCTGTGTGAGTGCGTCAGTCTGTGTGAGTGTCAGTCTGTGTGAGTGCGTCAGTCTGTGTGAGTGTCAGTCTGTCAGTCTGAGAGTGTCAGTCTGTGTGAGTGTCAGTTTGTCAGTCTGAGTGAGAGTGTTAGTCTGTGTGTGTCAGTCTGTCAGTCTGAGAGTGTCAGTCTGTGTGAGAGTGTTAGTCTGTGTGAGTGTCAGTCTGTCAGTGTGAGAGTGTCAGTCTGTGTGAGTGTCAGTTTGTCAGTCTATGTGAGTGTCAGTTTGCCAGTCTGAAAGTATCAGTCTGAGTGTCAGTTTGTCAGTCTGTGTGAGAGTGTTAGTCTGTGTGAGTGTCAGTCTGTCAGTCTGAGAGTGTCAGTCTGTGTGAGTGTCAGTTTGTCAGTCTATGTGAGTGTCAGTCTGTCAGTCTGTGTGAGAGTGTTAGTCTGTGTGAGTGTCAGTCTGTCAGTCTGAGAGTGTCAGTCTGTGTGAGTGTCAGTTTGTCAGTCTATGTGAGTACCAGTCTTCAATCTGTGTGAGTGTCAGTCTATGTGAGTACCAATCTGTCAGTCGGTGTGAGAATGTCAGTCTATGTGAGTGTCAGTTTGTCAGTCTGTGTGAGTGTCAGTCTGTCAATCTGTGTGAGAGTGTCAGTCTGTCAGTCTGTGTGAGAGTGTTAGTCTGTCAGTCTGAGAGTGTCAGTCTGTGTGAGTGTCAGTTTGTCAGTCTATGTGAGTGTCAGTCTGTGTGAGAGTGTTAGTCTATGTGAGTGTCAGTCTGTCAGTCTATGTGAGTACCAGTCTGTCAATCTGAGTGTCAGTCTGTCAGTCTGTGTGAGAATGTCAGTCTATGTGAGTGTCAGTCTGTCAGTCTGTGTGAGTGTCAGTCTATGTGAGTATCAATCTGTCAGTCGGTGTGAGAGTATCAGTCTGTGTGTCAGGTTTTCAGTCTGTGTAAGAATGTCAGTCTGCGAGAGAGTATCAGCCTGTGTGAGAGTGTCAGACTGTGTGAATGTCAGTCTGTGTGAGTGTCAAGTTGTCAGTCCATGTGAGAGTATCAGTCTGTGTGAGAGTGTCAGTCTGTGTGAGTGTCAGTCTGTGAGAGAGTATCGTCTCTGTGTGTCAGTCTATCAGTCTGCGTGAGTGCCAGTTTGTCAGTCTGTATGAGAGTGTCAGTCTGTGTGAGAGTGTCACTCAATGTGAGAGTCTCAGTCTGTGGGCAAGTGTCAGACTATGTGAGCGTGTCAGTCTGTATGTCAGTCTGTCAGTCTGTGTGAGTGCGTCATCTGTGTGTGTCAGTTTGTCAGTCTGTGTTAAAGTGTCTATGTGAGTGGCAGTCTGTCAATCTACGTGAGAGTGTCAATCAGTCAGTCTGTGTGTCAGTCTGAAAATCTGTTGCTGGAAAAGCGCAGCAGGTCAGGCAGCATCCAAGGAACAGGAGAATCGACATTTTGGGCATAAGCCCTTATTCAGTCGATTCTCCTGTTCCTTGGATGCTGCCTAACCTGCTGCGCTTTTCCAGCAACACATTTTCAGCTCTGATCTCCAGCATCTGCAGCCCTCACTTTCTCCTATGTGTCAGTCTGTCAATCAGTGTGAGTGTCAATCTGTCAGCCTGTGTGAGAGTTTCAGACTGTGAGTGTCGGTTTGTCAGCCTGTGTGAGTGTGTCAGTCTGTGTGAGTGTCAGTCTGTCAGTCTGTGTGAGAGTGTCAGTCTGTGTGAGTGTGATAGTGTCAGTCTGTGTGAGTGTCAGTCTGTCAGTCGTGTGAGAGTGTCAGTCTATGTGAGTGTCAGTCTGTCAATCTTTGTCAGTGTCGAGTGTCAGTCTGTGTGAGTGTCAGTCTGTCAGTCTGTGTGAGAGTGTCAATCTGTGTGAGTGTGAGAGTGTCAGTCTGTGTGAGTGTGAGTGTCAGTCTGTGTGAGTGTCAGTCTGTCAGTCTGTGTGAGAGTGTCAGTCTGTGTGAGTGTGAGAGTGTCAGTCTGTGTGAGTGTCAGTCTGTCAGTCTGTGTGCGAGTGTCAGTCTATGTGAGTGTCAGTCTGTCAATCTGTGTCAGTGTCAGTCTGTCAGTCTGTGTAGAGTGTCAGTCTGTGTATGTCAGGTTTTCAGTCTGTGTGCGAGTGTCAGTCTATGTGAGTGTCAGTTTGTCAGTCTGTGTGAGAGTGTCAGTCCTTGTGAGTGTCAGTCTATGTGAGTGCCAGTCTGTCAGTCTGTGTGAGAGTATCAGTTTGTCAGTCTGTGTGAGTGTTAGTCTGTGTGAGTGTCAGTCTATGTGAGTTCCAGTCTGTAGGTTTGTGTGAGAGTGTCAGTCTGTGTGAGTGTCAGGTTGTCAGTCTATGTGAGAGTGTCAGTCTGTGTGAGTGTCAGTCTATGTGAGAGTGTCAGTCTGTGTGAGTGTCAGTTTTTCAGTCAGTGTGAGTGTCAGTCTATCAGTATGTGTGAGAGTGTCAGTCTGTGAGTGTCAGTTTGTCAGTCTGTGTGAGTGTCTGTCAGTCTGTGTGTGTCAGTTTGTCAGTCTGTGTGAGAGTGTCAGTCTGTGTGAGTGTCAGTCTGTGTGAGTGTCAGTCTGTGTGTCTGTCAGTCTGTGTGAGTGTCAGTCTGTGTGAGTGTCAGTCTGTGTGAGTGTCAGTGTGAGAATGTTAGTCTGTGAGCCAAGTATGTTCTGTTTTTTCATCAGGTGTTTTGCTAATAATATCTTTATTCAGAATCTTGAGTGCCATAAGTGCTTGACATATTCAGATCCTCATTTGCTTCTGATCATACCCATTTAATCAACAACTAGAAGAGCTTCCCTTTCCAAACGTTCACTGCTACAGAAGGGTGGGAGAGAGAAAAAAAGCAAGAGGGAGAAAGGGCAGCAAAAGAGGGAAGGGGATGGCGAAATAGAGAGAGGAAGGGAGAGAGAGAAAGAGAAAATGAGAGAGAAAAAGAGAGAGGAGGAGTGAGAAAGAGAGAGATTGTATTGAGCTCACCATGTTGTATTGAGCTCACCATGTTGTATTGAGCTCACCATGTTGTATTGAGCTCACCATGTTGTATTGAGCTCACCATGTTGTATTGAGCTCACCATGTTGTATTGAGCTCACCATGTTGTATTGAGCTCACCATGTTGTATTGAGCTCACCATG
>NW_025205271.1:0-10282 GCF_004010195.1 Chiloscyllium plagiosum | reverse complement strand
GTAGAAGATTTTGTTTTGTCAGATTCAATCCAACCAGAAACTCTCTTTTTTTTTCAGATAATTATGTACTTTGTAAAAAATTGCAACAATTTTGAAAGAAGAGCTCTGCATTCCTCCTCCCCCTCCCCCGGATGCAACACAAAAAAGTGTGAAATCTGGCTGCAATTTTCATAATGTATCAGTGAAATCTAATAACCACTCTTCAAAGCAGAGGAGAAAAGGGACAAAAAAGCCAAAATTGGTAGGTTTGTAGAAGTGCACATTTTATCTTCAAGCAGAGTTGAACACTGCTTTTGTTCAATACATTGAATTTAGCAGTTTACATATTCCGCACTGCATGACAAAAAAATAAAAGTCCTTGTCCTTTCCTCCTCCCTACCTCTAGAGCAACGCAAAGGCACTGCTAATGGTGCATCATCACACTACGGAGCAGGGGAATGTTCTGTCTACATCAGAAAATAGAAGTGAATTAGCCAATTGTCTTTTCTGTACAAGGAACATTGTGGTCAGTCAGCTCCAATGCAGCTGAATTGTTCACCACTGTTTCTCTTAGTTGCAAATGGATTCAGTTTACATTGATTGTTACTTCAGCAGTGTTCAGAAAAGTACATCTCTATGCACTGAAACAAAAAATGATGGCATTCTGAAGACCAACATTTTATATCATGACTCTGTTAGATTCCGCACTATCCAAGATACAAAAGATCCATTGTGTTTCCTACCTTGACTGTGAAGAGCAGCACCGAATCCTTTCTGTTGCAGTGTGTTATGTTTTCACTTACACATGATTCCTACAGGCACTAACAATTAAAGAACTTCAGCTGTTTTCCATTCACTACAGGAGACATGTGTTGTCAGTCTGTAACTCAGTTCAAGAGTAAACTCACTCTCACTCAGCCACTGGATGCTGAATGGAAAATAATAAAATTTGGCCTCAATTATTTCCAGATATGAATTGACTCTCAACATCACTTATCACAGCTGAGGATATGCAGCACCTGATAAAGTCTACCACACATGCACATACATACATACAATGTAAAAATAAATTGAGACTGAAATGCAATAAAATTAAGCATCATTGAAAAGAGTTTATTTACAGAGTTTATGCGACACTCAGACAAAAAAAAACACAACTGAACATAAAATTAAGCATCATTGAAAATAGTTTATTTACAGAGTATATGCTACACTCAGACAAAAAAAACACAACTGAACATAGGTGAATGAGACCCAGTAAATCTCCGATGAACCCTCTCCACAGCTTGAGGATCCTTCCTGAAATAAAGTGCCCAGAACTGAACACAAATGTGATCTGACCAATGTTATGTGATTGAGATTGTGGAAAACATATCAAAACCAGCACTATAGTTATTAAAAGTTAGATGTCTGCAGAATTGATGTCAAATTGTCCTTTCCATACAGACACTGACAATGAGTGGATGAAGTTCTCATTCCCAATAATTACTGCAGAATTGATGCATAAGAGAATGTCCCAGTACAGATACAATGAGCTGAATGGTCTGCTTCTGAGCTGTGCCATATCAGTGATTCTAATTTTGGTGAGAAAGGAGATGACATGCTGTTGTGTTGTCATATTGGTATAAAAATATCATACAAAAATGGACTGACATGCAGAATAAAACTCATTTTCACAAACAAAAACACCAACAATGTCTGGGTACAAAAATTCAAACTAAATGTCTCAGTGATATCACAGATCCCAGACTCTCCCCAAACAAGAAATGTGTGACCATAATTCAGAATGGTTCTCAGAATAAAGCAGTTTCCCTTCTGCCATCGCCCTATCTCCTTTCTTCCCCACTCACCCCCACAGACTGATAGTCAACTCAGAAATCACAAAATACAGAAAAGATTAAGATCCAGTCTCAACATTCTAATAACAACTATCACAGAATGTATCACACAGACACAGAATATTGATAGCATCCACTTTAATACACAAGAGTAGACACTGACAAGTACAGGATGATAATTACACACTCATTCATGTTGCAGAAATAAACAAATGATGACGACCCTGTTACTGCGATCCAAATGTGTGACTAACAGTCTCCATCGGTCAGTTTCGGTTAACTTTCGTCACACATTCACATTGCAGTAACTGTCGGGGACAGATTAATAACTACACTCACATTCACAAAGCTAAATCTGACAGGAACAGAATGATAACTACACTCCCAGTTTCACACAGCATAAACTGACAAGTATAGTCTGATAATGACAGTCTCATATTCACAGAGCAGATTCTCACAGGTACGTATTGGTCACATTCACCAAACAGGATCTGACAGGTCAATAAGTAAATTCACGTATTGACAATGCGGAGATTGAGGAGCATAGTTTGGTAACTGCATTTACATCCCGATATAGGAGAAACTGACAAGTACAGATTAATATTGACAGTCCCAATTCACAGAGCAGGAACAGACTGGTAAATACTCTCACACATTCACATAGGGGAAATGGACAGGTAGAATTGATAGTTACACACACATGGAAGAAACTGACAAGTACACATTGATAAATACATTGGTTATATAAATGATTAGGAGTTGGATGTTGAAAATATAATCTCTAAATTGCAGTTGATACTAACCCAGGGAGAAGAGTGAATTGTGAAGATGATGCTGTTTACCAAAGTTTACCAAATGGGCAGAAATCTGGCGGATGAATTCCAATGCAGAGAAATGTGAGGTAATGCATTTTGCTAACAGAAACACACGGCAACAATGCAGGGTCAATGGAATATCTTTGAAGGGATCACATGAGCAGAGGGACCTCTGGGTTCACGTTTATCATTCTCTGAAGGTGGCCAGGTAAGCTGAAACCTTTTGTGAAGAAGGTTGATAGGATCCTTGCCGTTATAAATAGAGGCATTGAGTATAAAGCTGAGGAGACGATGCTCCACCTCCACAAGTCATTGGTCAGACTACATTTGTGTTCAGTTCTGGGCAGTTTATTTAAGAAAGTTTAAGTTCTGGAGAGTGTTCATTGAAGATTTACTAGAATGACAGCAGGAATGAAGGATTTTACATGCAAGGAAGGATTAGTGATATCAGGCTCCTTCTCTTTGGAGTAGAGAAGATTAAGAGGGGAACAGTGTGGAGGTGTTCAAAATTATGAAGAATTTTGACAGGGGAAAGATAAATATTTTGATACCATTATTTGGTATGTCAGGAACTAGAGGTCACAATTTCAAGATTGTCAGCAAGAGAGCTAGCAGTGAGATGAGGAGAAATATCTTCACTCAGTTGTTAGGATTTGGATTGTGCAGCCTGAGATCATGGTGGATGTATGATTCCATATGAGGTATGAAAACAGAGCTGGATATGTACTGGAAGTGATGAAATTAGAGGGCAATGAAGATAGGGCTGGAAAACAATCCTGCTTTGAATTATTCCAGCTCACCGCAATTTAAACAAAGTATGGAGAGTACATTCAATTTATTGGCTTATCTGCCTGGACTCATAATCCAGGAGATGAAATGGATGTCCAAGTTAGGAATGATCAGCATAAAATCTCAAATCTCAGCCACCAACAGTTAGATTGTGTACAGTGGGAATAGACTGACACACTGAGGGTTGTGGAAGAGACAATTATGCAGATGGTTTCTCAAGATAAGTCCGTCTTTGCAACTGACATCTTGCTGATTGAATTAAGACAAAGCCTAGCCGAGTCGCAGAAATGTGACACTGCTATGCCTTCTCTTCCTTGTCCTCCTTATTTGCTGGAAGGTAGGACTGTTATTGATCGATTTGTGAAGCTTCATAGGCTTTCTTTTACGATGTCACACGATGTGGAAGGTTGACATAAATGTTTCCCTTTTTATCTTGACCTTGTTCCTCATCTTTGCTGCTCTGCTTGGTAAGCCTGAAAACAGGACAACACAGAAATATAGTAGATAGAACTAGGGCCAAAATTGGTGGCATTTTGGACACAGGAAGGTTTTCTAAGAGTACAATGGAAATTTGATCCACTGGGCCAGTGGGTCAAGGAATGACAGATGAAGTTTAATTTAGATAAATGTGAGGTTTTGTATTTTGGTAAGGCAAACCTGTAAAAGTCTGGGGAGTGTTTCTGAACAAACAGACCAAGGGGTGCAGGAAGACATTTCCTTGAATGTGAAGTCACAGCTAGACACAGTGGTGAAGGCAGCATTTGCCATGCTTCCTTTCACTGGTCAGAGCACTGACGGCAAGAGTTGGGGCGTCATGTTACAGCTGTACAGGATGTTGGTGAGACCACTTTTAGAACACTGTCTACAGTGCTGGTCAACCTGCTGTGGAAAGGTGTTTTCAAGTTGGAAAGGGTACAGAAAAGATTTACAAAGATGTTACTACAACTGTAGATTTGAGTTATAAGAAGAAGCTGCATAATCTGCGAGCTTTTCTCCCAGTTTTTCGGAGGCTGAGGGGTGACCTGAAAGATTATAAAATCACGAGGGGCATAGATAAGGACAACAGTTATGTCCTTTTCCCCAGGGTAGGGGTGTCCAAAACTAGTGGTATAGGTTAAAGGCAAGAGGGGAAAGATTAAAAAGGGATCTGAGAGGCAAATTTATTACACAGTATATGGAATGAGCTGTCAGAGGAAGTGGTAGAGGCAGGTACAATTACAACATTTCAAAGATATTTGGAAAGGTACATGAATAAGAAAGGTTTAGAGCGATATGGGCCAAATGCAGACAAATGGGACTAGTTGAGTTTGGGAATCCTGTTAAGCTTGGGCGAGTTGGGCCAAAGGGCCTGTTTCCACACCGTATAACTCTAAATTTGGATAAGAATAATAAACTTTGCCAGAAAGACGGAGTATACAGGAGGAGCTGTGAATATCTGGGGTCATTATCCAGACCAATTTCTCTTGACAAAGCATGTGATTTCAACAAGCCGAATACTGATCCTGACAAATGTTATTACTCTGTACTCTGAACAGGATGTGGCCATCTCTGCCAAGGTGGGAAGTGGATGCAATTCCAAAATGTCCTTGAACCAATCAACTTGCTCAGCCAGAAGGAGGTGAGGAATTTGGAAAGGATTAGGAGTCATGTGCAGAGCAGACTGGGTGAGGAGGACAGATTTCATTTCCTGAAGGACCATCACAGACAGGAACAGGAGAAAGCTATTTGGCCTCTCAAGCCTGCTCAGCCATTCAATAGCATTGTGGTTGATGCCCCATTCCTCATTCACACTTTCCTGCACTTAACATGTAACCCTCAATTCCCCGACTGATCAAGAATCTATCTACCCCAGCTATAAACCTGCTCTCTGTTCCCACACACAGCTCTCTGTGGCAAGGAGTTCCAAACACTCTCAACCTTCTGAGAGAAGAAATTCCTCCTCACCTCAGTCTTCAATTTTGAACCAGATGGTTGTTTGTTCCTGACAACAGTCATCATTAGGGTCAACCTGTTTTTGTCCCAAATCAAATCCCAAATCCACCACCTGCCACAGCAAGATTCAAATTCACATCTACAGGGCATACCCTGGGGAGCTGAAAACATAGGATTTTGCTTCCCCATTATTTCAGAAACTGAAAATGAATCTCATCAAAATTAATTTCAGAATAAATTTCACCACATCTTTGCGCTAAACATTGATGTCGCCATAATCCATACAGTGTGGGAAGAGACCATTCAGCCCATCCAGTCTGCCCCAAGCCAGTGAAGAGCATCCCTAACAGACCCTGACCCTACTCCCGCGTAACCCTGCCAATCCCCGAACCTGCACATCATAGAATCCTACAGTGTGGAAGCAGGTCTTTCAGCCCATTGAGTCCACGCTGACCCTCTGAATAGCATCCCACCCAGACACACTGCCCTACCCTACCCCTAAAACACTGCATTTGCATTGGCTAACCCTCCTCGCCTGCATATCCCTCACACTATGGGCAACTTAGCATGGCCAATTCATCTAAACTGCACATCTTTGGACTTTGAGAGGAAACCGGAGCACCCGGAGGAAACCTGTGCAGAGAAGGGGACAATGTGCAAACTCCATACAGGCAGTCACCCAAGGCTGGAATTGTTCCTGGGTCCCTGGTGCTGTGAGGCAGCAATGCTAACCACCCAGCCACTGAGCCACTCAATGTTTTTGCCATTGTCATGTAGGGGTTGGTTTCCTCAGCTGATTCTGTAGTTGGCTTACAATGTATAGTCACGTTGACAGCTTGTACTTCAATTGCTGCTCTGGTTGAGATTGCTGTGAATGATCATTCCCTGTGTCTTAGATGTGGCGACCCTCAAGTTAAACCATAAAAGTTGTTGCTTTTTCTCTCTTTCTCTCCCACACCTCTCTCTCCCTCTCTCTAATGAGACAATAGTGAACTTACATTAACCACCTGTTAAGAACATAACTTTGCTGATTAAAAATTAACTGCAAAATAACTTGGGTGTTTCCTTCCTGATGCACCATTGGAGTGAGCTATAAATAAAAGAAAACACATGTTACCAATGGGACATATCTAAATGAACTGTGAGACGATGCACAGGGAGATTTACCAGCAAATTGCCTTGGGGGCTGGAGAGTTTCAGTGATTGAGAGAGATTGGACAGACTGGGGTTGTTGTCCTTACAGCAGAGTGGATTGAAAGAGAGGGATGTATAAATCAATCAGGGGTGAAAATAGGAAGGAACTTTCACCCTTTGACAAAGGTGGAGGAGGGGCATAGATTGAAGTTAAGGGCTAGGAGATTGCGCGGGGATGTGAAGAAAATCTTGTTCACCCAGAGGGTGGTGGGGAATCTGGAACTCACTGCCTGTAAGGGTGGGAGAAGATGAAACCCTCATCACATTGAAGGAGGATTTAGATGTGAACTCGTGACACCAAGGCTATGGGGCAAGGTGCTCGGGAAATAGGTTTAGAAAATAGTGAGGTGGTTGTTTCTGACCAGCACAGGCTCGATGGGCCTTTTTCTGGGCTGCAGATCTCTTAGAAGTTATGACTAACTCACTTTGAGATGTGTATTCTGCATCCAAGATCTCAACCAACTGCAACACGATTTTGTGCATTTCATGTTCAGAGGGGAGGGGTTTGTCTTCAAAAGAGAGATTGAGCACTTTAGGCCAATACTCTCTGTAGTTTAGAAGAATGAGAAGAGGATTCTGCGTAATCCAAGATGGAGGACGGGAAAAATTTCTGGCTGTAACAGCTGCTCCTTTTTTGAGGTATTTTAGATTCTGGAGGTAATTTCCTCAAATTGCAGGAGCAGCAATTTCATATGCTGTTGTTTGGGAGGATGGGGGGTGCGTAAGAGCAGAGAGAGAAAGAAGGGGAGCAGAGGCTTGGAGTGAGACAGAATGGAGGGAGGGATGCAGAGTGTGGGCAGAGAGGGAGTGGAGAGAATGGACAGGGGGGCAGAAGGTGGAGGGAGAGACAAAACAAATCCAATTTTCGCCAGGACTGATGTCAAGTGTCCTATGAACTGGAACCCATTCCTCCCACAGCAAACAACAAGCTTCTGAACAGAATTCAACGGCAACTGGGCCATTCACAGAGAAGCATCAAAAATACGATCGGGAGGAGGCCATTCAGCCCCTCCAACCTGCTCCGCCAATTCAACAGGATCATGGCTGATCACCCAACTTCATCATGTGCCTCCTCGCACTCTCCCTTTCGCCCCTAAGAACTCCTTCCTGAACAACATTCAGTGTTCTAGCCCTGACTGCTTTCTATGGCAGAGAATTCCACAGGCTCCCCACTCTCTGAGTAAAGACATTTCTCCTCATCTCAATCTTGTCACGTCTCCTTTAGACAGTGACCCCCCCGGTTCTTGACTCTCCGCCTGGCACCAGGAACACCCTCCCTGTGTTTTCTCTGTCTTGTCCTTGTTCAAATTTAATGGATTTCTACGGGATTCCCCCTGAATTCTTCTCAACTCCAGTGAATATCGTCTTAACCAATCCAGTCTCTCTCCACCAGTCAGTCCTGCTATCCCAGGAATCGCTCTGGGAAACCTTTGCTGCACCAACTCCATAGACACAATGTCCTTTCTCAGATAAGGAAACGCCAAACTGCACACACAAACCGATCTCATCCTGTCCAATTGTGGCAAGCTATCCCTGCTCCAGGACTTGAAATGTCTCTCTGTGAAGGTCTCCTTTATACGAGCAAGGATGTTACATACTCTCTCTCTCCCCACACAGCTGCTGCCCAACATGCTGAGTTTTTCCAGCAGTTTCTGTGTTTATAACCTGCAACATTAACTCTGTTTCTCTCTCCCCCTCTCTCCACAGATGCTGCCAGACCTGCTCACTGTCTGAGGGAATTTTTAGAGTGTTCATGTCAAGTCTTCAGCTGCACCCCAGTGAAGAACGAGCACGGATCATGGATGAAGAATGGATTACCTGGCACCGTGAGGCAGATGGAATTACTGGTCACATTGGATATCATTCCACTGGGACCCCTGTTGATCATGAGACAACCGGCCTTGGAATTGGGACTGGAAGGATTCAATGGCCAGCTCTGTCCTGTCTGAGCTAGAGTTGTAATTCCCACTGGCATTGTTTAAGGCTTTCAGTTGAAAGTACCATTGAAAGTAGGGTCCAGTACCTTGGCTCCCAATCAGAACCTCCATTTTAGTGGCTCTGGCTGGGTGGAAACCCCAGCAACAGGAACTGGAAGAAACAAGACAAAAAGGAAATAACAGATCGGGCGCTGAAATTATCTCTTTTTTTCACAGATGTTACCTTCGATGACAGGATAATAATTGATGGAAAGGAGAAATAAAACAAGCGAGATTTCACATCATCGCAAAGTCTCCCTATGTTGTAAAATCTACACTTCGAAAGATGTGTGTCAACTATGGATGGCCAAATCATCCAACCATGGCCTCTCGATGTTCAATGATGTTACCATCACTGTCCCTACCCCACTGAACTATCAACATCCTGGGGGTTACTCTCACTGTCCTCACCCTCTTGCCACAATCAACATCCAAGGGGTTACCATCACTGTCCCCACCTCCACTCCACTATCAACATCCTATCAACAAGGTTACCATCACTGCCCCCACACTCTTCCCACTATCAACATTCTGAGGGTTACTGTTGGGAAAGTTGACATGGAAGCCATTTTCCTAATCTGGCTGAGAAACCATTTTGTGTCCCCAGAACTTTGCTGGCTGTGCATTCCTTACTCTTAGTTAATGTGAAAGGTAGGCCTTATCTTCCGAAGGTGTCAAGTTAGTGTTTTTCCTACTTTGATGAATGATCAGGGCAGGCTGTAGAATGAGTCAAGTGGACATAGACTTGTCAATTAGTCCCACATCCTTTACGAGTTATTGCCACTTCACGGTCATTCAGCTAATAAGGGACATCTCTCCTTAGTGTTAGCAATCTGTGTAAATACTTGTGGAATGCATAATGGTGCTTAGGTTTGACCCTAATGACTAACCTCTAATTTAGTACCAACTTGGAGGCATACCAAACTGTGTAATCAACGATCAGCCCCTATCTGCTTTCTCTATATAATCCTGTAGTATCCTGATGTACATCAGAAAAGCACTGAGCCACAGTTAGGATGGTGAATTCCTCATGATATATCACGGAATAAACTAATCAGTTCTCAAGGTCTGAGTCTCGAGAGTTTTCTTCAACAGTTACCATCACTGTGCCCATCCCCACTATCAACATCCTGGGGGTTACTGTCACTGTCCCCAGCCCTACCCTACTGTCAACATCCGGGCGGCACGGTGGCACAGTGGTTAGCATTGCTGCCTCACAGCGCCAGAGACCCGGGTTCAATTCCCGCCTCAGGCGACTGACTGTGTGGAGTTTGCACGTTCTCCCCGTGGGTTTCCTCCGGGTGATCCGGTTTCCTCCCACAGTCCAAAGATGTGCAGCTCAGGTGAATTAGCCATGCTAAATTGCCGGTAGTGTTAGGTAAGGGGTAAATGTAGGGGTATGGGTGGGTTGCGCTTCGGCGGGTCGGTGTGGACTTGTTGGGCCGAAGAGCCTGTTTCCACACTAATGTAATCTAATCCTGGGGGTTGCTGTCACTGTCCCCAATCCCACCTACTACGAACATCTTTGGTGTTAACATCAGCCTCCCCCAGCTTGTCTAAGCTTCTACCTTTCTCGGATGGATTGCTTAACAAGGAATTGTAGAGTCAGAGACAGCACAGAAACAGCATTTTCAGCCAACTGAATCCATGCCAGTCAAAAGCAACCAACTTTATTCTCTAATATAATTTTCCCAGTCATAGGGTCATACAGTACGGAAATAGACTCGTTGGCCCAATAAGTCCATGTTGACCAGGTCTC
>NW_025205270.1:7693-10278 GCF_004010195.1 Chiloscyllium plagiosum | reverse complement strand
GGTGGTTGCCGGGGCTGAAGGCAGCGACGGGCCCGAGGGGGCCCGTGGAGGTGCCCGAGGCGGCGATGAGGGTCAAGCTCCCCGCGGTCAAGGTCACCGACAGGGTCCGCTTCGCCGACAAGGTCACTATCTACGATGGGCCCGACGATGACCCTCCCCCCACCCCCCATCGCCAGGGCCCGGATGGCACTGAGATGGAGCGCTGAGCCATCAACGTCCCCCCCCTCCCCCTCCCCCGGACCTCTGCCACCTTCAGCACAGCCTGAAGGCTGAGGGAGGGCCCCATCGCCATCGTCCGCGAGGTGGCTCGGTCATCGACAGCCCAGGAAATACCCATTCCCACCTGGGGCACGGCCCCCTGTCCTCTCCCCCTTGACCCTCCCCACTCCGCCAACTCTACGCCCACCGTCAAACCGTTGGCACTGCCAGTCGCTGAGTATCCCCTGTACATAGGCCAGGACTTTAAATAAACAGGAAAGCTTTTAAGCCACTGCCAAACGTCTCTCTCTCTCTCTCTCTCTGTCCCTCTCTCTCTCTCTGTCTCTCTCTCTCTCTCTCTGTGGTCTCTTTTCCCGCACTCGCTGCTGCATTCGCGTAGCGGCTTTCCCTCCCTCCCCAGGGCCGTCAAGCAATGCAACCCCCTCCCATCCCGTCCACGCGCGTACCCCAAAACCTGGGGCAAAGTGAGGGCGGTGGGCGAGGGGGAGATTCTTTCGGTTTCTGGATAGGTCCCAGAGGTTAGGGAAAACCGCCAGCATAACACCATCATTCAAAAAGAGAGATTGGGGGCGGGTCAAGAAAAACCGCAGACACCTGTAGGCCAACATGGACATTGCGATTTGTAAACACAGGCAAGACTTGTAAAATTAATAGTCGGGGCTTGCACACTGCTGTAGGACAGAGGGACCTCGAGATTCAGGGACATGGTTCTTTGACCTCTGTGTCACCGGTAGACAGGGGGGTTAAGAAGGCATTTGGTTCGCTAGCCTTCACCGCTCAGAACTTTGTGTCTAGAAATTGGGGGCGTCACGTTGGGGTTGTACAGGACGTTGGTGAGGCTTCGTCTGGAGTACCGTGTCCAGTTCCGGTCGCCCAGTTACAGGGAGGATATTATTAAAGCCGGGAAAGATTTACCGGGAGGTTGCCGGGGAAGCCGGAGGATTTGGGTTATAAGGAGAGGCCGGGAGTGTCGGAGGCTGAGGGCTGACCTGTTTGTGAAATCACGAGGGGCGTGGATAAAGTGAATGGGAGTTGTCTTTTCCCTAGGGGGGCACATCTTCGAGGCGAGAGGTTTAAAAACAAAAAGGACATGAGGGGGCAGTTCATTTTGCGCAGAGGGTGGTTTGCCTGTGGAATGAGCTGCCAGAGGAAGTGGTGGAGGGCTGGGGACAGTTACAAAGACATCTGGATTAGTGCACGAACAGGGAAAGGTTTGGAGGGTTGTGGGCCAGGGGCGGGACAGGTGGGGACCGGTTTAGTTTGGGATTAGGGTCGGCACGGTCCGGTTGGGCCGAAGGGTCTGTTTCCGTGCTCCCTGACTCCGTGACTTCCCGTCTGTTTCCGGGAAAATGCCCCGGCCTGTTAGGAAGGATGTGACAGCGCAGCGTTCCATAATATGATCAGCCGTCTTGTGGACGGGGAACCGTTCCTGAGGTATTGAGGAGATGTGTTTCAGGAGCGAACGCGCAGGAATAGGGAGTGGGGAAGCCGTGGAGGTGAGACGTGTGGATTTTCAGATGGGATTTTTCATCAAGTGCTGCTCTTTAAGGTACTCAGTCAGAGCCCGGAGTGTTGGAGGGAGCACGGACAGAGGTATGACCCACTAAACTAAGGCAGAGAATTGAGGCATTTTTGGTATCGTTAAACAGAAGGCAGTCAGAAAAATCATAAAAACACAGCAAAAACAAGGTTCAACCTATTCCCCAACACCTCATTCATTGCTCAGTCCTTTAAGGTTTTGGGTGAGGTGGCAGTAGGAATTACACAATTTAATGGCAAGCCTTGGGGTAGCGCTGGAGAACAGAAGTCTGTGTCACAGGTAGATGGTGGGGGTGAGATGGGCAGGGGGGGGGGGTTAAGAAGGCGTTGAGCATGCTTGCCTTCATCGCTCAGACCTCGGAGTGTCGGAGTTGGGGACGTCACGTTGGGGTTGTACAGGACATCGGTGAGGCTTCGTCTGGAGAACCGTGTCCAGTTCCGGTCGCCCTGTTACGGGAAGGATATTATTAAAGCCAGAGCGGGTTCGGAAGAGACTCACCAGGCCGGGAACGGAGAGTTTGAGTTATAAGGAGAGGCTGGGGACTTTTTTTTCACTGGAGTGTAGGAGGCTGAGGGCTGAACTTATAGAAGTAAAGTAATGAGGGGGCGTGGATAGGGTGAAGACAAGGTCTTTTTCCCCCTGGGGTGGGGGAGTCTAGAAGTAGAGGGGCATAGGTTTAGGGTGAGAGGGGAAAGGGAGCTGAGGGGCAACTTTCTCACCCAGAGGGTGGTGCGTGTGTGGAATGAGCTGCCAGAGGAAGTGGTGGAGGCTGGTACAATGACAGCATTGAAAAGGTGGATGGGGACAGGGATAGGAAGGGATTGGA
>NW_025205270.1:1922-3701 GCF_004010195.1 Chiloscyllium plagiosum | reverse complement strand
AGGTGGAGGGGTTGGAGGCGGTGTAGGGGCCGGAGGGGGTGACCGAGATAGGGAGGGGGTTTAGGGCCCAGAGGGGGTGACAGAGATAGGGAGGGAGTGTAGTGGCCAGAGTGTCCTCCAGTTTCCTCCCGCAGTCCAAAGATGTGCAGGTTAGGGTGGATTGGCCGTGCTAAATTACCCATAGTGCCCAGGGATGTGCAGGTTAGGGTGGATTGGCTATGCTAAATTACCCATAGTGCCCAGGGATGTGCGGGTTAGGGTGGATTGGCCGTGCTAAATTACCCACAATGCCCAGGGTTGTGCGGGTTATGGTAGATTGACCGTGCTAAATTACCCATAGTGCCCAGGGATGCCCAGGTTAGAGTGGATTGGCCGTGCTAAATTACCCATAGTGCCCAGGGATGTGCAGGTGAGGGTGGATTGGCCGTGCTAAATTACCCATAGTGCCCAGGGATGTGCGGGTTAGGGTGGATTGGCCGTGCTAAATTACCCATAGTGCCCAAGGATGTGCGGGTGAGGGTGGATTGGCCATGCTAAATTTCCCATAGTGCCCAGGGATGTGCGGGTTAGGATGGATTGGCCGTGCTAAATTACCCATAGTGCCCAGGGATGTGCTAGTTAGGGTGGATTGGCTGTGCTGAATTACCCATAGTACCCAGGGATGCCCGGGTTAGGGTGGATTAGCCGTGCTAAATTACCCATAGTGCCCAGGGATGTACAGGTTAGGGTGGATTGGCCGTGCTAAATTACCCATAGTGCCCAGGGATGTGCAGGTTAGGGTGGATTGGCCGTGCTAAATTACCCATAGTGCCCAGGGAATTGCAGGTTAGGGGGGATTGGCCCTGCTAAATTACCCATAGTGCCCAGGGAAGTGCAGGTTAGGGTGGATCGGCTGTGCTAAATTACCCATAGTGCCCAGGGATGTGCAGGTTAGGGTGGATTGGCCGTGCTAAATTACCCATAGTGCCCAGGGATGTGCAGGTTCGGGTGGATTGGCCGTGGGAAGTGCATTATGGAGGGGTGGAACGGGGTAGTGTGAGGCCGGACCTGATGGGGTCAAAGGGCCTCTTCGCGTACTGTCGGGGATTCCGAAAAGCCTTCGGTTCGGACGAGGGTCCGCGTTGCTCATGGCGCGACGCGGCGTTGAGCTCGGTCTCGCCTCCCTGGTGCCTCTAACCGAAGATCTCTCTCTCCCGGCCCACCTCCAGGATCTGATGCAGTGCATGCTGACTCCAGCTGCCTACCGTTACTCCGTCCCGGACGTCTTCCGTCATCGCTGGCTGCTGTCCTTCGTGACGGAGATGCCCTCAGAGACGCTGAGCGGGATGGACGTGCTCTACGTCCACCAGGCCCACCTCAAGTCCCGGCAGCACCTGATGCGTCGACAGCGTCCCAACTCCTAGAACTGACCAGCGACCACCCCCATCAGCCCCAATTTCCTCCTGCTGCCCCGTCGCTCGGGAAAGGAGTCTGGACGAGAGGGGGAGCGCTGGTGGTCTCGGTTCGGTTCACGCGGGTGCTGTGTGCGCGAGAGGGGGCTCGGCCCAATGGTGGGCACTCAGTGGGTAAGGGGAGCCCGTGTCTCACGCTCTCCCTCTCCCCCCACCGCCACAACCCTCTCCTTGCCCCTGCACCTCCCCCTGCCATTTTACCCACAATCCCTCTCTGTCCACCCACATCGCCCCTCCATCCTCTCCCTTTATCCCTCTTCCCCTCGCCATTTACCCACAAATCCCTCTCTTCCCACCCACGTAGCCCCTCGATCCTCTCCCTTTACCC
>NW_025205270.1:0-1143 GCF_004010195.1 Chiloscyllium plagiosum | reverse complement strand
ATATAGCTCACCTTGTCAACCCCCTCCACCCACCCTTGCTCCACCCCAGGTCTGTGTTTTAATTAAAGGACTTCATTTTTTTTAAAAAAAAACCGTTGTAGAGCTTTTCGATATATAGTTTATTAATTATAATAAAAATCGTTTTCATCGTATTCATAGATTTTAAGAAAAAGAATTTGCAAACAAGACAAGAGAGAGAGAAAAAATAATTTGAATAAATCTTTCGTGTTAAGTGATCCGTTTTGTTCCTCTCGTACCGTTTCACGCTCGGTTGAAGGGCTTCGCTCAAAATGGACAGCTGTGCGTCTGTTAGGTCAAACCTCCTCCAGCTTCCCACCCAACACAATTCCCGACGGGACACGGCCAAACCCAGGCTGAGAACAGCGGCCATCTTGTCAATGGGCCCGCTAGGCCCATCGGCCTACTCCTGCGCCGACGTTCGGGTGAGCGAACGTCCTTCCTTACCTCGGTCTCTTAAAAAAAAAAGACGCCTACATCGAAGACCGGGCCCAGCAAGTCTCACGACCACCATCTTGAACCGCTGCAGTCTGCTTACTGTGGGGGTAGCCCACTGTGCCCCCTTGGGGAGGGGTGAGTCCCAGGATTCCGACCCAGGAATGTACGGCCCATATATCTTTGGAGGGGGAGTCGGGGGAAAATTGCGGGGCGGGGGGGGGGGGGGGAGAGAGGGTGGTGTGCCCGGGGGGGGGGGGGGGGAGAGAGGGGTGGTGTGCCCATGTATCTGCTGCCCCCCTCGTCCTTCGAGAGGGGCCGTGAGTTTTGGGGAGGTGCTGTCTGTGGAGCCTGGGCGAGTTCCCACAGGGGCGGCGTGTAAATGCGGCAACATGCTCCGCCTCGAGTGTCCCTCCGACCAACGCTGCCCCGAACAGACCGACCGGTGACGGCATCACCAGCTTCCGCGACGCCAAAGGCTAGCTATAAATGAAAACTTATACCCGTGGAGGAAGAAGCCAGGTTCTGGAAAGGCGAGGCTGGCTGGGGTGGGTGCGAGTTGGGAAATGATGCTTCAGGGGCTCAGGCAATGTCTCCCCCGCGCACCCCCCCCCCCCCCTCCTCGATTGAGGAGACAGGACCCTGTCCCCACCCTCAAGTAGGGATCTGAATGAGAGCGAGGGAGGTGAG
>NW_025205269.1:9226-10277 GCF_004010195.1 Chiloscyllium plagiosum | reverse complement strand
AAACAGGGGCAGATCGAGGCCACTCCAATGGTTCGGTGTAGTTTTGGAAATCTACTTGGAAAATCCAGGCTGGATCAGGAAGTGACCACCACCCCACCCGCCAGTCCCTGTTTCCAGGCTTCCCCTCTCTGTAACGTCTGCTCCAGATGTAGGTCATGTTGCAGACCCAGATACGCTGGGAATGCAGCCACATACCCCACGCAGGGTTAAAACAACAAATCCTCTGCTCTCCTCTCTGAATGCAACATTGTACAACACGATTTCCAGCAAAATAACCCGTTACTTTCGAAAAGCATAACATGTGAAATTAATAAATAGGAACAGGAGTAGGTCAATCGGCCCCTCAAGCTAACACTTTCATTTAATCAGAACATGGCTGATCTACTCCAGGGCTCAACTCCACTCCCTTGCCGACTCCTTGTATCCCTCCACACCTCTCTGAGTTAGGGAATTCCAGACATTTACTACCTTCGGAGAGAAGACATTACTCTACATCTCAGATTGAAATCGATGTTCCTTATACGGTATCTATATCATCGAGTTCGACACTTTGCTCAAGAATGAAAAAAACTTCTCAACATCTACCTTCTCCAACCCCTTCTGTGTCTTGTATTTTTCAGCATTATCACTCTTCATTCATTTAAACCCCAATTAATTATCGCCTCACCATCTTAGAGATTGTCAATAACGCAACCCTTTCTTCCCAGGAAACCGCCTCATGTACCAACCAAGTTATTGCTGCATCAGCATGCTGACTTTATTTTTCATACACAGAAAGACTTAATGCCTTTACTGTTCCTTTTCTGGAAGTCCTCTCCATTAAGTAACAGCCTGCCTTTTGATTCTCAGTGTCATCCTCAAACTCGGATGTATATTGCACTCAACTCCCTCCTTCAGACTGTCAGCATAGATTGTAAATAACTGATGCCATCAGACTGATAGTTGTGGTACTGCAGCAGATAAACCTTTACCATAAAGATCCATTAATCCTGACTCTTCTATTTCTGTGTTAACCAATCGTCATCCCATGTTAATACAGTATCCGACGTCC
>NW_025205269.1:0-8326 GCF_004010195.1 Chiloscyllium plagiosum | reverse complement strand
ATTTCCAATGACATATTGTCAAAGATGCTCAAACATCCTGTCCAACATGGAGCGCCGTACACTGGGAACTGAACAGTAACGCATGGTGACAAGTTCCTTGACTCTGAAACTGCATAAAGCTGGCATCACTGACACTGCAGAGCTCTGAATCATGGTCAGGGAGAAAATGGAAGTATGTCCGCATCAGAAACCAGAGTAGATCACTGAGTACAGGGCTGATGGATGCATGGGTCTCGGTGCGAACTGGGGGGGGGGGGGGGGGGTTGGGGCGGGGGGGCTGGCAGTCAATATGCAGCTAAAACTGGGTTATCATCTGATGCTGTAGATTTCAATGACACTCTGTCACTTTTCCCCCAGGATAGTCCATCCATCTAAAATTTCCATCAAGCCGATCCATGGGTCAGTGACGTGTGTGGGTGAACATGGTCGGGTCGGAATCACGTGCACTTAAACCTGATTACAACCCATGAAAACTACTTGACTGGTTACACTGCAAACAGCAGGACTAACATCTGATACAGAGGGAGAAATGATGCCAAGACTTACAAATCAGATCTAAGCTCTCTCGTCCTGTCAAATCCATGCATAAAAGTCGATGGACCATTAAACAACAGACTGGAGGAGAGGACTCCACAAATATCCCCATCCGAAATAATGGAACAGCCCTGTGCATCCATGTAAAAGATGCAGTATCTGCACCATCCTCAGCCAGAAGTGTTTAGTCGATTACCCACCTTACCCTCACTATGATACCCTCAGAATCACTGATGCCCGTCTTCAACCAATTCAATTCACTGCACGTGACATGAAGCAACACCTAGACACTGTAGATATGACAAAGGCATTTGGCCCTGACACCATTCCTGCAATAGGACTGAGGACATTTGCTACAAAACAAGCCGTGTACCTGAGGAAGCTGTTTCATTCCAGCTCCAACTCTGACAACTCCCTGGCAATGTGGATAATTAGCAACTGCAGTCCTCACTTTCTCCTAATGTGGGTAATTACTCAACTATGTCCCATCCCCTAAGAAGGGAATAATTACAAGCGGACCAATTACCACGCCCTCAGTCCCATCACGATAGTCAAATTGGTTGGTTTTTTTTTGATAGAGCTGTCACACAGCACAGAAATAATCGGTTCAGTGTGGTTTCCGATAGGCCCCCATGTGGAATTGTCATTGGATTGCTAATCCAGACCAGGCTAATTCTCTGGTAACTGGTGCAAGTTAATAACAATTAATTAAATATCGAGATCTCATACCTGGTGTCAGTAATAGTGATCGTTTATTCAATATCGATTATAGATGTCGATCTCCTTCCCCAGCGTACTTTCAGGAAGTAAATCCCCTGTGCTTTCCTGTCTGGCCGAAACGTGACTCCAGACATGTGATACACTCTTCAATGGTCTCTGAAACGGGCTAGCAAGGCACTCAATTGTATCAAATTGCTCCGAGGTCTTAAAGGATAAACCCGGAGAGAACACTCGTTATCAGAAAAGGGAACGGGAAACACAATCCTGTCGACCCTGCAGAGACCTCCTTCCTAACAGCTGAGAGCTTGTGACAACATTTACAGAGCTTTCTCACACACTGCACAGAAGCATTGGGAAAGGAATACGTCATACAACTCATTGAGCTTTCCACATTCTACTTAATGGCCGAACATCTCCTCAACGCAGTTTTCCCCACACAATATTCATATCCCTGAATATGTTTAAACATTGTGAAACATAAAATGAGAACTGCTGTAGTCCATTCAGCCCGTCTGTTTTGCGCCTCCATTCTATGTACAGGCAGTTCACCAATAAAGCGTGTTGATTAAATACAACTTGGCTGCAATGCGATTCATGAACCTTTTTCTATAAAGTGAACCTGGCGTTTACTGTGACGCGATTCCTTGGTGGGTACCAGCTGAACAGCAAATCCTACCTCAGAAACCCTCTGTTTACAAAAGGTACAATCAATGTGTTCAGCAAAAACAGGAATGCAATCGGCTCTGCAGGCCTTGAAACTGAGCCTGAAACTGGGAATTGTAGTCTATATTTCGAAAGAACTTTATTTCAAACTGTGGGGAGAATCTTGGGGAGAACTAGAATTTTCCATCGTCCTCACATGGTCAATCAGCCCCGCGCGCTTTCTGGTGAAGATTGTGGTGAAAGGTACAGTACACCAGTGAGTGACTGTAGTGTGAAAGCGTTACATTTACAGCACTGTTCCATTACAACATATAATTTAAAGATTTATTTAGACTATCCTATTGTGTGTTAGATCAAATTTAATTTTTGGTTTTTACTGATATTTTTGGGGGTTCACCATTTACCCTCTTTTTTCCATAGACCCCATTATTAATATTGCACGATTTTGTACAACACAGTGTTGCACAGGAACACAGTTATTGCGTTATTGGAGAACAACCTGGAATGACAGCTGATTTTCTATCTTCACACCATACTCCTGCTCTCTCCCTATTCCTTTAATTTCCAGAAATCCTTATTTATATTCAGCCCCTTGACTTCCACAGCCTGATCTGGGAGAGAGTACCCCTGGTTCGCCACACTCTGAGTGCAGGCATTTATTCTCATCTCAATGCAAAGTGGCCTATCTGTACCTAATATTGTGGTCCCTTGTTTTAGACGTCCCAGCCAGGGGAATTACCATCCCTGCTTCTAATCTGTCTCGCCCTGTCAGAGTGTTATACATTTCACTGACATTTCCACTCATTTTCCTAAACCCCATTAAATACAGGTGCAGTTGCCCAAAACTCTGCTCCCACAACAAGTCTGTCATCCCAGAGATCAGTCTGGTCATCCTTTGCTGCTCTCCCTCAATGTCAGGTTGGTCGTCTGTTAGGAAAAGAGACCAAAACTGCACACAATACTGCACAATGTTCGAGATGGGGTCTCACCAAGGCTCTGTACAGCTGCAGTAAGATACATAGAACATAGAACACAGAAGAATACAACGCAGTACAGGCCCTTTGGCCCTCGATGTTGCGCCGATCCAAATCCACCTAACCTACACTAGCCCACTATCCTCCATATGTCTATCCAATACCGGCTTAAATGCCCATAAAGAGGGAGAGTCCACCACTGCTACTGGCAGAGCATTCCATGAACTCACGACTCGCTGAGTAAAGAACCTACCCTTAACATCTGTCCTATACCTACCACCCCTTAATTTAAAGCTATGCCCCCTCGTAATAGCTGACTCCATACGTGGAAAAAGGTTCTCACGGTCAACCCTATCTAAACCCCTAATCATCTTGTACACCTCTACCAAGTCACCCCCAAACCCTCTTTTCTCCAATGAAAACAGCCCCAAGTGCCTCAGCCTTTCCTCATACAATCTTCCTACCATACCAGGCAACATCCAGGTAAACCTCCTCTGCACCCGTTCCAGTGCCTCCACATCCTTCCTATAATATGGCGACCAAAACTGCACACAATACTCCAGATGCGACCGCACCAGAGTCTTATACAACTGCAACATGAAATTCTGGGGCATTTAGAGATAAAAGATCCCATGGCTATAATGACAGGAAATAGGTTCCAAAACAAAATACTATTGTGCAAATTCATGCTACCAATGTTTTAATATATCACAATATTATTTCAAATCTCAACTGATCATTAAACTCAAAGTCAGATTGGAGTTATACAATTGTGTTGTTCAAATGAAGGAGGCAAGATTTAAGAACAGACACAAAGTTTTCAAAATTACATCCCAATACCCCAGACTGTTAAGCTAGGTAATCACAAATAAAAGTGGAAAATTGTGCATGACGAAGAGACAAGTTTGGAGAGTTACAACAATTTTCATGCACAACTTCTGCGAGGATTACGTTTGATTAATTTCAGTCCTTTGCTGGATATAAAAGGTCATTTGGATTTGTTTTGAATTAAGTGCCTCTCCCCACTCTACACCAAGAAAGGGCAGGAAGGTTTAGAGGGGATGTGAGGAAAGCTTTTTTTTTCCATCCATTGGGTGGTGGGAATCTGGAACTTTCTGACTGGTAGAGGCAGAAGCCCTCAATCTTCAAGTATTATTTACACTTGCATTAGGATGCCAAGGTATACAAGGCTATGGGTTGAGAGCTAGAAAATTGGATTCAAATACTTAGGGGCTTGTCTTTGGCACAGACTTGAAGGGCCTTTTTATGTGCTTTAGACCTCTAGGCTCTATGGAGACCAAACCTGCACACAATACTCCAGGTGGGGGTCTCACCAAGGCCCTGCAAAGTGCAGCAAGGCATGCCTGCTCCTGTACTCAAACCTTGTTTCTTTGAATGCCAAGACACCAATTGTCTTCTTGATTTCCTGCTGCACCTGCATGTTTACTTTCAGCAACTAGTATATAAGGGCATCCTGGTCTCATTGCACCTCTCCCTTTCCCAACCTGCTGTTATTCAGGTAACAATCTGCCTTCCTGTTTTTGCTACCAAAATGGATATACTCACATATATCCACGTTATACCACATCTGTCATGCTTTTGCCCACTCACTCAACTTCTTCAAATCACAGTGAATCATCTCCGTAATCTCCTCGCAGTTCACCCTCCCACCCAGCTACGGTCTTCTGAAAACTTGGGGATATTATTTAGTTCCCTCATTAAAATCATTAATATAGATTGTGAATAGCTGTGCTCTAAGCGCTGATCCCTGTGATACTCCACTAGTCACTTGCTTGCCACTTGGAAAACTACCCGTTTATTCCTACTTTTCGTTTCTTGATAGCCAAACAATTCTGTAACTATGTCAGTACATTAACCCCATTCTCATGCACTTTAATTTTACATGCTAATCCCTTAGTGGGACCTTATCAAATGCCTTCTGGAAGTCCACGTAAACCCTACTCTCAACTCTACTAGTTACATCCTTAAAAATTAAATTTAAATCTGTTCCAAGTCCATCCCAATGATAGTGCACAGTGATAGTGCCATTCAACATACTGAACAAAAGAAAAGTACTGGCACTGGGGGGGGGGGGGGGGAATTCACTAGATTGATTCCAGAGTGGAGGGGGTGGGCTTATGAGGACAGGCTGAGTAGACTGGGATTATGTCCATTGGAATTCAGAAGAATGTGGGGGTATCTTATAGAAACATATTAAATTATGAAGGGAATTGATAAAATAGAAAGAGATAGGATGTTTCCACTGGTAGGTGAAACTAGGACAAGAGGGCATGGCTTCAAGATTAGAGGAAGCAGGTTTAGAACTGAACTGAGAAGAACTTCTTCACCCAGAGGGTTGTTAACCTATGGAATTCCCTGCCCAGGGAAATAGTTGATGCTATTTCAGTAATCACTTTTTAAGTTAACAGATACTTTTTTGAAAAATAAAGGAATTAAGGGATATTAAGGGAGCTGAGACCATGGAGAAGATTAGCCATGACGTTATTGAATGGCGGTGTGGGCTTGAAGGGTCAGACAGCCTACTCCTGCTCCTAGTTCTTATGTTCTACTTGACATCAAAGTCTCCAACCCAGAGTACATCCTGTGCCCTCACCAGCCTCAGTACCAAATGGTATTAAAAATGGAAGTCATGATTTGGAGATGCCAGTGTTGGACTGGGGTGTACAAAGTTAAAAATCACACAACACCAGGTTATAATCCAACAGGTTTAATTGGAAGCACAGTAGCTTTCGGAGCGTCGCTCCTTCATCAGGTGATTGTGGAGGACTCAATCCTAACACACAGAATTTATAGCAAAAATTTACAGTGTGATGTAACTGAAATTATACATTGAAAAATTGATTGTCTGTTAAGTCTTCATCTGTTTGAATACCATGATAGTTTCACTTCTTTCATGTATAAATCACAAAACCTTTTTTTTAAAAAAAGTTGCATTCTCAGGTTAGCTGTAACATTGGGTGATAGCTAGACAATATGTTGAAGGTGTTGGCCCCCTGTGTTCTCTGTCTGTGCCATGTTGTTTAGATTGATTCTAATCTAAAAAGTGAATTAACAGAGTTTTACAGAGTAAATTTTTGCTATAAATTCTGTGTGTTAGGATTGAGTCCTCCACAATCACCTGATGAAGGAACGACGCTCCGAAAGCTACAGTGCTTCCAATTAGCCTACCATGTGGAACCTTATCAAACGCCTTACTAAAATCCATATACACCACATCTACCGCTTTCTCCTCGTCCACCTCCTTAGTCACCTTCTCAAAGAATTCAATAAGGTTTGTGAGGTACGACCTGCCCTTCACAAAACCATGCTGACTATCCTTGATCACATTATTCCCATCCAGATGTTCATAAATCCTATCCCTTACAATTCTCTCCAAGACTTTGCCCACAGCAGAAGTGGGACTCACCAGGCTATAGTTACTAGGGTTATCCCTACTCCCCTTCTTGAACAAGCGAACCACATTTGCTATCCTCCAGTCTTCTGGCACTATTCCTGTAGACAACGAGGACATAAAAATCAAGGTCAATCGCTCTGCGATCTCCTCCCTTGCTTCCCAGAGAATCCTAGGATAAAATGTCATCAGGCCCGGACTGGACCTATTCCTACCCTAGTCATTCCTTTATTCCTGACATACCTATAGAAAGCATTTGGATTTTCCCTAATCCTACCAGCTAAGGATTTTTCATGTCCCCTCCTTGCTGCTCTTAGCTCTCTCTTCAGATCCTTCCTGGCTACCTTATAACACTCAATCGCCCCAATTGAACCTTCACACCTCATCTTTACATAGGCCGCCCTCTTCCATTTAACAAGGGATTCCAATTCCTTATTAAACCACGGCTCCCTCACACGACCCTTTCCTCCCTGGCTGACAGGTACATACTTATCAAGGATACTCAATAGTTGCTCCTTGAACAAGCTCCACATATCAATTACGCCCTTGCCATGAAGCCCACATTTACTCCTGTACTCAAATCCTCTTGAAATGAAGGTGAATATAACATTTATCTTCCTTCCTGATTTCTGCTCCTGCAATATTGCTTTAAGTGATTGGTGTACAGGGAGATCCAGATTCCTTTCAAAGTTACAGATCCCCACGTGCTGGGCCTACATACAATGGTCAGCGTGCCAATGCCATTCCCAGTATTGACTTCTGGCTTCAGAACTCACTGCCACACATGTACTCGAAGTGCTATTCAGAAAAAAAAAACAAAAATGCAGCTTTAGTTCATTTATCGTGCAACATTTTTCAACCACTCCTTTTTCAAATGAGATGCTGCCAGTCCATTGTTCCCATCAAAGTACACAACGTCTCATCTCCCGTATTTCTCTCCACATGCCACATATTTGCCCAGTCACTCCACTTGTCTCAACCACCTTGGAACTTTTTTACATCCTCCTCATCCACTCACAAGCTGACATCTTTTCGTGCTGCCAGCAGACTTGGGAATATTGCATTAGCGCCCCTCACCCAAAGATATGATGTGTATTGGGAATAACTGTAGCTCAAGACACGATCCTTACAATATCCTCCAAGCCTTCCATTTAAAAATAAATCATTGTTTTATTCCTACTCACTGTTTCCTGCCAGCTCTCCCATTGTAAATCTATGACCATATATTAGCCCGAGTCCCATAGGATTCGAATTTGCACAATAGGCTTGGGGCTTTATCAAAAATCTTTCTGATAATCCACTCGCATGGCATTGATACCTCCTACATAATTTTACTAAAAGCCACTTTCTCAAATATGATTTCCATTTCATAAATCTCTGTTGACTTTGTCTAATCCCATTAATTTCAGTCCAATGCTTTCTCTAAACTGTTTAGTTGCTATTTTCATTCCAGGCCCTTTTTCTCACAAGACTAAAGTTCCCTAGTATTACTAGGAAGTTTTCTTTTTTGATTTGTTTCCTTCTGTGAAGGCATAACTAAAGTATTTGCTCCATAGTTCTGCTATTTCCAGGTCCTCAATTATCTGGTATCAGACTTAAAGAAATCTGCAACTTTTTTCTCTTAATTTTGCCATTGACATATTTCCAGAAAATATTACAAGTTGTCTCTTATCAACTTTGTTAAGATAATCTTCAGACACCCATCAATTCCTACCTTAACCTACGAAATGATTGACCTTCCACAGCCATACAATCACAGAAGCACAGACTCTGTCCTACCAGAAATACAGCACAGTCTCCATTCGTCCCTAGACCTTAGCCGTGAAACTTAAAGCATTTGAAGTGCATAACCGTGTCGTTTGTAATGGTTTGAGGTTAGCATGACAACTCCACTCTCAAGAAGTGCATTCCAGAACCCAACCACGCTCTGGTTGAAAAACAATTCTCAAATCTTCACTAAACCGTAAACCTTTCTCTTTAAAAGTGTGTCCCTTTGAGTAAAATCAACAGCTGCTGTCTATCC
>NW_025205268.1:2123-10275 GCF_004010195.1 Chiloscyllium plagiosum | reverse complement strand
CTTCACCCTCAGCGGCTTCTTGGTTTCACTCCGTTTCTGCAGCTTGGTTTCCATGGTGACGGCGCCGCGCTGGCTGGCTACCACCTCTTTCCCTCTGTCTCCCTCCTAAACCTTTCCTCCCTCAGACTCCCTTCTGGTTTCCCTTCTCAGACCCTGCTCTCCTCCTTCAGTGTCTGGCCGTGGTATCCCCCCGCAGCTCAGTTCCCGGCCACTGAAACCAGGCCCGTGCTCCCTCCACCACCAACCACAACACGGCATCTCGCGAGACTCACGGCGCCGCTCCCGCTGCATGGAATGGCCAGCGCTGTCTGTCCGTCTGCCTGCAGCCAGTGTGTCTCAGCCCAGCCCAACACTGTCCCTCTGCCTGCAGCCAGTGTGTCCCAGCCCAGCCCAGCCCAGCCCAACACTGTCTGTCTGCCTGCTGCCAGTGTGTCCCAGCCCAACACGGTCCATCTGCCTGCAGCCAGTGTCCCAGCCCAGCACTGTCCATCTACCTGCAGCCAGTGTGTCCCAGCCCAGACCAGCGCTATCCGTCTGCCTGCAGCCAGTGTGTCCCAGCCCAGCACTGTCCATCTGCCTGCAGCCAGTGTGTCCCATCCCAGCCCAGCGCTGTCCGTCTGCCAGCAGCTAGTGTGTCCCAGCCCTACCCAGCGCTGTCCATCTGCCTGCAGCCAGTGTGTCCCATCCCAGCCCAACACTGTCTGAATGCCTGCTGCCAGTGTGTCCCAGCCCAACACTGTCCATCTGCCTGCAGCCAGTGTGTCCAGTCCAGCCCAGCCCAGCGTTGTCCGTCTGCCTGCTGCCAGTGTGTCCCAGCCCAACACTCCATCTGCCAGCAGCCAGTGTGTCCCAGCCCAGCCCAGCCCTGGTCGTCTGCCTGCTGCCAGTGTGTCCCAGCCCAACACTGTCCATCTGCCTGCAGCCAGTGTCCCAGCCCAGCCCAGCGCTGTCTGTCTGCCTGCAGCCAGTGTGTCCCAGCCCAACACTGTCCGTCTGCCTGCTGCCAGTGTGCCCCGACCAACACTGTCCATCTACCTGCAACCAGTGTGTCCAGTCCAGCCCAGCCCAGCGCTGTCCGTCTGCCTGCAGCCAGTGTGTCCCAGCCCAGCACTGTCCATCTGCCTGCAGCCAGTGTGTCCCAGCCCAGCCCAGCGCTGTCCCTCTGCCTGCTGCCATTGTGTCCCAGCCCAACACTGTCCATCTGCCTGCAGCCAGTGTGTCCCAGCCCAGCCCAGCGCTGTCCGTCTGCCTGCAGCCAATGTGTCCCAGCCTAACACTGTCCGTCTGCCTGCTGCCAGTGTGTCCCAGCCCAACACTGTCCATCTACCTGCAGCCAGTGTGTCGTGTCCAGCCCAGCCCAGCCCAGCGCTATCCGTCTGCCTGCAGCCAATGTCCCAGCCCAGCACTGTCCATCTGCCTGCAGCCAGTGTGTCCCATCCCAGCCCAGCGCTGTCCGTCTGCCAGCAGCTAGTGTGTCCCAGCCCTACCCAGCGTTGTCCATCTGTCTGCAGCTAGTGTGTCCCATCGCCACCAGCCCCTGTCTGTCTGCCTGCTGCCAGTGTGTCCCAGCCCAACACTCCATCTGCCAGCAGCCAGTGTGTCGTGTCCCAGCCCAGCCCAGCCCAGCGCTGTCCACCTTCCTGCAGCTAGTGTGCCTCAGCCCAGCCCAGTCAGTCTGCCTGCAGCCAGTGTGTCCCAGCCCAGCCCAGCGCTGTCTGTCTGCCTGCAGCCAGTGTGTCCCAGCCCAACACTGTCCGTCTGCCTGCTGCCAGTGTGTCCCAGACCAACACTGTCCATCTACCTGCAGCCAGTGTGTCCAGTCCAGCCCAGCCCAGCGCTGTCCGTCTGCCTGCATCCAGTGTGTCCCAGCCCAGCACTGTCCATCTGCCTGCAGCCAGTGTGTCCCAGCCCAGCCCAGCGCTGTCCGTCTGCCTGCAGCCAGTGTGTCCCATCCCAGCCCAACGCTGTCTGTCTGCCTGCAGCCAGTGTGTCCCATCCCAGCCCAACGCTGTCCATCTGCCTGCAGCCAGTGTGTCCCAGCCCAGCGCTGTCCATCTGCCTGCAGCCAGTGTGTCCCAGCCCAGCGCTGTCCGTCTGCCTGCAGCCAATGTGTCCCATCCCAGACCAGCGCTGTCCATCTGCCTGCAGCCAGTGTGTCCCAGCCCAGGGCTGTCCATCTGCCTGCAGCCAGTGTAGCCCAGCCCAGCGGTGTCCGTTTGCCTGTAGCCAGTGTATCCCAGCCCAGCCCAGTCCATCTGCCTGCAGCCAGTGTGTCCCGGCACGGCCAAGTGCTGTCCGTCTGCCTGCAGCCAGTGTGCCCCAGCCCAGCCCAGCACAGTTCGTCTGCCTGCAGCCAGTGTGTCCCAGCCCAGTGGTATCCATCTGCCTGCAGCCAGTGTGTCCCAGCCCAGCCCAGTTCGTCTGCCTGCAGCCAGTATGCCCCAGCCCAGCCCAGCACAGTCTGTCTGCCTGCAGCCAGTGTGTCCCAGCCCAGCACTGTCCGTCTGCCTGCAGCCAGTGTGTCCCATCCCAGCCCAACGCTGTCCGTCTGCCTGCAGCCAGTGTGTCCCAGCCCAGACCAGCAATGTCCGTCTGCCTGCAGCCAGTGTGTCCCAGCCCAGCCCTGGCCGTCTGCCTGCAGCCAGTGTGTCCACCCCAGCCCAGTGCTGTCCGTCTGCCTGCAGCCAGTGTGTCCCAGCCAAGCCCGTCTGCCTGCAGCCAGTGTGTCCCAGCCCAGCCCAGTGCTGTCCGTCTGCCTGCAGCCAGTGTGACCCAGCCCAGCCCAGCACTGTTCGTCTGCCTGCAGCCAGTGTGTCCCAGCCCAGCCCAGCGCTGTCCGTCTGCCTGCAGCTAGTGTGTCCAAACCCAGCCCAATGCTGTCCGTCTGCCTGCAGCCAGTGTGTCCAAGCCCAGCCCTGGCCGTCTGCCTGCAGCTAGTGTAGCCCAGCCCAGCGCTATCAGTCTGCCTGCAGCCAGTGTGTCCAGCCCAGCCCAGCGCTGTCCGTCAGCCTACAGCCTGTGTATCCCAGCCCAGCCCAGTCCGTCTGCCTGCTGCCTGTGTGTCCCAGCACAGCCCAGTGCTGTCCGTCTGCCTGCAGCCAGTGTGCCCCAGCCCAGCCCAGCGCTGTCCGTCTGCCTGCAGCCAGTGTGTCCCAGCCCAGCCCTGTCCGTCTGCCTGCAGCCAGTGTGTCCCAGCCCAGCCCAACCCTGTCCATCTGCCTGCAGCCAGTGTGTCCCAGCCCAGCACAGTCCATCTGCCTGCAGCAAGTGTGTCCCAGCCCAGCCCTGTCCGTCTGCCTGCAGCCAGTGTGTCCCAGCCCAGCCCAACTCTGCCCATCTGCCTGCAGCCAGTGTGTCCCAGCCCAGCCCAGCACAGCGCTGTCCACCTTCCTTCAGCTAGTGTACCTTAGCCCAGCGCTGTCCGTCTGCCTGCAGCCACGGTGCCCCAGCCCAGCGCTGTCCATCTGCCTGCAGCCAGTGTGTTCCAGCCCAGCACAGTCCATCTGCCTGCAGCCAGTGTGTGCCAGCCCCAGCGCTGTCCATCTGCCTGCAGCCAGTGTGTCCCAGCCCAGCGCTGTCCATCTGCCTGCAGCTAGTGTGTCCCAGCCCAGCGCTGTCCGTCTTCCTGCAGCCAGTGTGTCCCAGCCCAGCACTGTCTGTCTGCCTGCAGCCAGTGTGTCCCAGCCCAGCCCAGCACTGTCTGTTTGCCTGCAGTCAGTGAATCCCAGCCCAGCCCAGCGCTGTCCGTCTCCCTGCAGACAGCGTGTCCCAGCCCAGCCCAACGCTATCCGTCTGCCTGCAGCCAGTGTGCCCCAACCCTGCCCTGTCCATCTGCGTGAAGCCAGTGTGCCCCAGCCCAGCCCAGCGCTGTCCGTCTGCCTGCAGCCAGTGTGCTCAGCCCAGCCCAACACTCTCCCTCTGCCTGCAGCCAGTGTGTCCCAGCCCAGCCCAGCGCTGTCCGTCTGCCTACAGCCAGTGTGCCCCACACCAGTGCTGTCCGGCTGCCTGCAGCCAGTGTGTCCCAGACTAGCCAAGCGCTGTCCGTCTGCCTGCAGCCAGTGTGCCCCAGACCAGCTCTGTCCGTCTGCCTGGAACCAGTGTGTCCCAGCCCTGTGCAGTCCGTCTGCCTGCAGCCAGTGTGTCCCAGCCCTGTGCTGTCCGTCTGCCTGCAGCCAGTGTTTCCCAACCCAGCCCAGCACTGTCCGTCTGCCTGCAGCCAGTGTGTCCCAGCCCAGCCCAGCGCTGTCCATCTGCCTGCAGCCAGTATTCCCGAGCCCAGCCCATCTGCCTGCAGCCAGTGTGTCCCAGCCGAGCCCATCCCCACGCTGTCCACTTTCCTGCAGCTAGTGTGCCTCAGCCTAGCACTGTCGGTATCCCTGCAGCCAGTGTGCCACAGCCCAGCCCAGCACTGTCCGTCTGCCTGCAGCCAGTGTGTCCCAGCCCAGCACAGTCCATCTGCCTGCAGACAGTGTGCCCCAGCCCAGCGCTGCAATATCCGTCTGCCAGCAGACAGTGTGTCCCAGCCCAGCCCAGCACTGTCTGTCTGCCTGCAGCCAGTGTGTCCCAGCCCAGCCCATTCCATCTGCCTGCAGACAGTGTGCCCCAGCCCAGCGCAGCAATATCCGTCTGCCAGCAGACAGTGTGTCCCAGCCCAGTCCAGCACTGTCCGTCTGCCTGCAGCCAGTGTGTCCCAGCCCAGCACAGTCCATCTGCCTGCAGCCAGTGTGTCCCAGTCCAGCCCAGCGCTGTCCAACTGCCTGCAGCCAGAGTGCCCCAGCCCAGCGCTTTCCATCTGCCTGTAGCCAGTGTGTGCCAGCCCAGAGCTGTCCATCCGCCTGCAGCCAGTGTGTCCCAGCCCAGCACTGTCTGTCTGCCTGCAGCTAGTGTGTCCCAGCCCAGCCCAATGCTGTCCGTCTGCCTGCAGCCAGTGTGTCCAAGCCCAGCCCTGGCCGTCTGCCTGCAGCCAGTGTAGCCCAGCCCAGCGCTGTCCGTCTGCCTGCAGCCAGTGTGTCCAGCCCAGCCTAGCGCTGTCCGTTTGCCTGCTGCCAGTTTGTCCCAGCCCAGCCCAGCAATGTCCGTTTGCCTGCAGCCAGTGTGTCCCAGCCCAGCCCAGTCCGTCTGCCTGCAGCCAGTGTGCCCCAGCCCAGCCCAGCACTGTCCGTCTGCCTGCAGCCAGTGTGTCCCAGCCCAGCACAGTCCATCTGCCTGCAGCAAGTGTGTCCCAGCCCAGCCCAGCGCTGTCCATCTGCCTGCAGCCAGTGTGTCCCAGCCCAGCCCTGTCCGTCTGCCTGCAGCAAGTGTGCCCCAGCCCAGCCCAACCCTGTCCATCTGCCTGCATCAGTGTGTCCCAGCCCAGCCCTGACCGTCTGCCTGCAGCCAGTGTGTCCCAGCCCAGCCCAACCCTGTCCATCTGCCTGCAGCCAGTGTGTCCCAGCCCAGCCCAGCCCAGCGCTGTCCACCTTCCTTCAGCTTGTGTGCCTCAGCCCAGCGCTGTCCGTCTGCCTGCAGCCACGGTGCCCCAGCCCAGCGCTGTCCGTCTGCCTGCAGCCAGTGTGTCCCAGCCGAGCACAGTCCATCTGCCTGCAGCCAGTGTGTGCCAGCCCAGCGCTGTCCATCTGCCTGCAGCTGGTGTGTCCCAACCCAGCACTGTCTGCCTGCCTGCAGCCAGTGTGTCCCAGCGCAGCCCAGCGCTGTCCGACTGCCTACAAACAGCGTGTCCCAGCCCAGCCCAACGCTGTCCGTCTGCCTGCAGCCAGTGTGCCCCAGCCCAGCCCAGCGCTGTCCATCTGCCTGCAGCCAGTGTGTCCCAGCCCAGCCCTGTCCGTCTGCCTGCAGCCAGTGTGTCCCAGCCCAGCCCAACCCTGTCCATCTGCCTGCAGCCAGTGTGTCCCAGACCAGCCCAGCCCAGCGCTGTCCACCTTCCTTCAGCTAGTGTGCCTCAGCCCAGCTCTGTCCGTCTGCCTGCAGCAAGTGTGTCCCAGCCCAGCCCAGCGCTGTCCATCTGCCTGCAGCCAGTGTGTCCCAGCCCAGCCCTGTCCGTCTTCCTGCAGCCAGTGTGTCCCAGCCCAGCCCAACCCTGTCCATCTGCCTGCATCAGTGTGTCCCAGCCCAGCGCTGTCCACCTGCCTGCAGCTAGTGTGCCTCAGCCCAGCCCAGTCAGTCTGCCTGCAGCCAGTGTGCCCCAGCCCAGCCCAGCACTGTCCGTCTGCCTGCAGCCAGTGTGTCCCAGCCCAGCACAGTCCATCTGCCTGCAGCAAGTGTGCCCCAGCCCAGCCCAGCGCTGTCCGTCTGCCTGCAGCCTGTGTGCTCAGCCCAGCCCAGCCCTGTCCGTCTGCCTGCAGCCAGTGTGTCCCAGCCCAGCCCAGCGCTGTCCGTCTGCCTGCAGCTAGTGTGTCCAAGCCCAGCCCAATGCTGTCCGTCTGCCTGCAGCCAGTGTGTCCAAGCCCAGCCCTGGCCGTCTGCCTGCAGCCAGTATAGCCCAGCCCAGTGCTGTCCGTCTGCCAGCAGCCAGTGTGTCCAGCCCAGCCCAGCGCTGTCCGTCTGCCTGCTGCCAGTGTGTCCCAGCCCAGCCCAGCAATGTCCGTTTGCCTGCAGCCAGTGTGTCCCAGCCCAGCCCAGTCCGTCTGCCTGCATCCAGTGTGCCCCAGCCCAGCCCAGCACTGTCCGTCTGCCTGCAGCCAGTGTGTCCCAGCCCAGCACAGTCCATCTGCCTGCAGCAAGTGTGTCCCAGCCCAGCCCAGCGCTGTCCATCTGCCTGCAGCCAGTGTGTCCCAGCCCAGCCCTGTCCGTCTGCCTGCTGCCAGTGTGTCCCAGCCCAGCCCAACCCTGTCCATCTGCCTGCATCAGTGTGTGCCAGCCCAGTGCTGTCCACCTTCCTGCAGCTAGTGTGCCTCAGCCCAGCCCAGTCAGTCTGCCTGCAGCCAGTGTGCCGCAGCCCAGCCCAGCAATGTCCGTTTGCCTGCAGCCAGTGTGTCCCAGCCCAGCCCAGTCCGTCTGCCTGCAGCCAGTGTGCTCCAGCACAGCCCAGCACTGTCCGTCTGCCTGCAGCCAATGTGTCCCAGCCCAGCACAGTCCATCTGCCTGCAGCAAGTGTGTCCCAGCCCAGCCCAGCGCTGTCCGTCTGCCTGCAGCCTGTGTGCTCAGCCCAGCCCAACACTGTCCGTCTGCCTGCAGCCAGTGTGTCCCAGCCCAGCCCAGCGCTGTCCGTCTGCCTGCAGCTAGTGTGTCCAAGCCCAGCCCAATGCTGTCCGTCTGCCTGCAGCCAGTGTGTCCAAGCACAGCCCTGGCAGTCTGCCTGCAGCCAGTGTAGCCCAACCCAGCGCTGTCCGTCTGCCTGCTGCCAGTGTGTCCCAGCCCAGCCCAGCCCAGCAATGTCCGTTTGCCTGCAGCCAGTGTGTCCCAGCCCAGCCCAGTCCGTCTGCCTGCAGCCAGTGTGCCCCAGCCCAGCTCAGCACTGTCCGTCTGCCTGCAGCCAGTGTGTCCCAGCCCAGCACAGTCCATCTGCCTGCAGCAAGTGTGTCCCAGCCCAGCGCTGTCCGTCTGCCTGCAGCCTGTGTGCTCAGCCCAGCCCAGCGCTGTCCGTCTGCCTGCAGCCAGTGTAGCCCAGCCCAGCGCTGTCCGTCTGCCAGCAGCCAGTGTGTCCAGCCAAGCCCAGCGCTGTCCGTCTGCCTGCTGCCAGTGTGTCCCAGCCCAGCCCAGCAATGTCCGTTTGCCTGCAGCCAGTGTGTCCCAGCCCAGCGCAGTCTGTCTGCCTGCAGCCAGTGTGCCCCAGCCCAGCCCAGCACTGTCCGTCTGCCTGCAGCCAGTGTGTCCCAGCCCAGCACACTCCATCTGCCTGCAGCAAGTGTGTCGCAGCCCAGCCCAGCGCTGTCCGTCTGCCTGCAGCCTGTGTGTCCAAGGTCAGCCCAATGCTGTCCATCTGCCTGCAGCCAGTGTGTCCAAGCCCAGCCCTGGCCGTCTGCGTGCAGCCAGTGTAGCCCAGCCCAGCGATGTCCGTCTGCCAGCAGCCAGTGTGTCCAGCCCAGCCTAGCGCTGTCCGTCTGCCTGCTGCCAGTGTGTCCCAGCCCAGCCCAGCAATGTCCGTTTGCCTGCAGCCAGTGTGTCCCAGCCCAGCACAGTCCATCTGCCTGCAGCAAGTGTGTCCCAGCCCAGC
>NW_025205268.1:0-1541 GCF_004010195.1 Chiloscyllium plagiosum | reverse complement strand
CAGTGTGTCCAGCCCAGCCCAGCGCTGTCCGTCTGCCTGCAGCTAGTGTGTTCAAGCCCAGCCCAATGCTGTCCGTCTGCCTGCAGCCAGTGTGTCCCAGCCCAGCGCTGTCCGTCTGCCTGCAGCTAGTGTGTTCAAGCCCAGCCCAATGCTGTCCGTCTGCCTGCAGCCAGTGTGTCCCAGCCCAGCGCTGTCCGTCTGCCTGCAGCTAGTGTGTTCAAGCCCAGCCCAATGCTGTCCGTCTGCCTGCAGCCAGTGTGTCCCAGCCCAGCGCTGTCCGTCTGCCTGCAGCTAGTGTGTTCAAGCCCAGCCCAATGCTGTCCGTCTGCCTGCAGCCAGTGTGTCCCAGCCCAGCGCTGTCCGTCTGCCTGCAGCTAGTGTGTTCAAGCCCAGCCCAATGCTGTCCGTCTGCCTGCAGCCAGTGTGTCCCAGCCCAGCCCAGCGCAGTCTGTCTGCCTGCAGCCAGTGTGTCCCAGCCCAGCCCAGCGCAGTCTGTCTGCCTGCAGCCAGTGTGTCCCAGCCCAGCGCTGTCCGTCTGCCTGCAGCCTGTGTGCTCAGCCCAGCCCAACACTGTCCGTCTGCCTGCAGCCAGTGTGTCCAAGCCCAGCCCAGCGCTGTCCGTCTGCCTGCAGCTAGTGTGTCCAAGCCCAGCCCAATGCTGTCCGTCTGCCTGCAGCCAGTGTGTCCAAGCCCAGCCCTGGCCATCTGCCTGCAGCCAGTGGAGACCAGCCCAGCGCTGTCCGTCTGCCAGCAGCCAGTGTGTCCAGCCCAGCCCAGCGCTGTCCGTCTGCCTGCAGCCTGTGTATCCCAGACCAGCCCAGCGCAGTCTGTCTGCCTGCAGCCAGTGTGTCCCAGCACAGCCCAGTGCTGTCCGTCTCCCTGCAGCCACTGTGTCCTAGTCCAGCCCAGCACTGTTTGTCAGCCTGCAGCCAGTGTGCCACAGCCCAGCCCAGCGCTGTCCGTCTGCCTGCAGCCTGTGTGCTCAGCCCAGCACAACACTGTCCGTCTGCGAGCAGCCAATGTGTCCTGCCCAGCCCAGCGCTGTCCCTCTGCCTGCTGCCAATGTGTCCCAGCCCAGCCCAGCAATGTCCGTTTGCCTGCAGCCAGTGTGTCCCAGCCCAGCGCTGTCCGTCTGCCTGCAACCAGTGTGCCCCAGCCCAGCCCAGTCAGTCTGCCTGCAGCCAGTGTGCCCCAGCCCAGCCCAGCAATGTCCGTTTGCCTGCAGCCAGTGTGTCCCAGCCCAGCCCAGTCCGTCTGCCTACAGCCAGTGTGCCCCAGCACAGCCCAGCACTGTCCGTCTGCCTGCAGCCAGTGTGTCCCAGCCCAGCACAGTCTATCTGCCTGCAGCAAGTGTGCCCCAGCCCAGCCCAGCGCTGTCCGTCTACCTGCAGCCTGTGTGCTCAGCCCAGCCCAACACTGTCCGTCTGCCTGCAGCCAGTGTGTCCCAGCCCAGCGCTGTCCGTCTGCCTGCAGCTAGTGTGTCCAAGCCCAGCCCAATGCTGTCCATGTGCCTGCAGCCAGTGTGTCCAAGCCCAGCCCTG
>NW_025205267.1:7427-10272 GCF_004010195.1 Chiloscyllium plagiosum | reverse complement strand
ATATGGTTTTCAGTAAGGCATTTGATAAGGTTCTCCACGGTAGGCTATTACACAAAATACAGAGGCACAGGATTGATAGTGATTTAATGGTTTATTTCAGAAATTGGCTAGCTGAAAGAAGACAGAGGGTGATGTTTGATGGGAAACGTTCATGCTGGAGTTCAGGTGCTAGTGATGTACCTCAACAATCTGTTTGGTCCATGTTGTTTCTTATTTTTACAAATGATCTGGATGAGGGCATAGAAGGATGGGTTCGAAAATTTGCAGATGACACTACATTCAGCGGCATTGTGGACAGTAATAAAGGATGTTACAGGTCATAGAGGAATATAAGTAAGCTGCGGAGCTGGGCTGAGAGGTGGAAAATGAAGTTGAATGTGAAAAAGTGTGAGGTGAATCACTTTGAACAGAGTAACAGGAATACACAGTACTGGGTTATCGGTAAGATTCTTGCTTGTTTGGATGAGCTGAGAGATCCACACTGTCCAGGTACATGGATCCGTGAAAGTTGCCAACGAGGTTGATAGGGTTATTAAGAAGAGGTAGGGTGTGTTAGCTCTTATGAGTAGAGAGTTTGAGTTTGGAGCCACGAGGTCATGTTGCAACTGTACAAAACACTTGTTCGGCCATGCTTGGAGTACAGTTTTGGTGGCCGCATTATAGGAAGAATGTAGAATGTTTGGAAAAGGTGCAGAGGACATTTATGAGGATTTTGTCTGGTTTGGAGGGAAAGTCTTATGAGGAAAGGCCGAGGGAGTTGAGGCTGTTTTTGTTCGAGAGAAGAATGTTAAGCGGTGACCTAATTGAGACATATAAGATAATCAAAGGGTTACATATGGTAGACAGTGAAAGCCTTTTTCTTCAGATGGTAATGGCTAGCACGTGGGGGCATAGCTTTATATTGAAGGGTGATCGACATAGGACAGATGTCAGAGGTAGTTTCTTTATTCAGTGAGTAATAGTTGATTGGAAAGCACTAGAGCAGCAGTAGTAGACTTGCCAACTTTAAGGATATTTTAGTGGTCATTGGATAAAAATAGGATGATAATGGAATACTGTAGGTTAGGTGAGCTTCAGATTGGTTTCACAGGCTCGCGCAGCATTGAGGACCAAAGGGCCTGTGCTGTTCTATTACACATAGAAGTTGGGAAGGTGTGTTGCAGTTTTCGTTGCTGCCGTTGAAGCCGCAATTGGAGTATTGTGCTCAGTTCCGGTAAACTTGCTATCGGAAGAATGTTATTAACTTGGAAAGAGTGCAGAAAACAAATTACGAGGATATTTCCAGGTCTCAATGGTCTGACTTTCAGGATGTGTTTGGAAAAGCTAGGATTGTTTCTTTAGAGTGAATAATACTGAGGGGGGCTCTTGTAAAAGTGCATAAAATCATGAGAGGCATGGATAGGGTGAATTCATTCAGACTTTTTACCATGATTGGCCATTTGCTGACTAGGGTGTATCAGATTATGTTTCGAGGGGAAAGAGTAAAAGGGAACCTGAGGGACAGCTTTCTTACATAGAGTGAGGTGTGCACATGGAATGATTTTCCAGTGGAGGTGCTTGAGGTACGTACAGTAACAACATTTAAAAGGCTTTTGGACAAATACATGAATAGGAAAGATCTAAAAAGGATATGAGCCAATTCTGCAGTGAAGTGGAGTTAACATTGATGGACATTTTGGTTAGCATGGACCAATTTCGGTCAAAAGGCTTGTCTTCGTGCTGTAGGACTCTCTGACCCTGTGATTCTATGACTACCTTCACTGAGATCTACTTTTTCGTTACAGCTTGAGAATTTCTCTTTTCCCTAGTTTCTATCCCTCATGGATTGAAATTGATTTTGGGAAAGCAAACTTTGATTTATGAGCCAATCCATAACCATCAGCCATTTTAGCTGCTTATCTTGCCTTTGAACTCTCTGCTCTTCCACATGAATTCTCATTCCAAATTCAATGCATATTTGATCAGGGTCCCTTCCTTAGATTCCCGAACCTTGTCTGTAGGCTTCTGGCACAAGTTCATTTGCACTTAACATGGTTTTCTTCACCACCTCCTCTGATCGTGATACAAATACTTCAGATGCTCTAACCAATAGATTTTTTGAATCAACAAAACCCACATGGCAGCTGGCCACTTGATTTGTTTAGTCACCCTTTTCAAATGAGATGAAAAAGACTTCTGCATCATTTTCATCAAATGAAAGCAATGCTTTGATAGATTTAAACGGATCCCCAAACAGCCTTCTGCTCTGATGGGTTTACTCACCCTCCCTATCTTCCTCACTCTCATTATCTTAACAAAACCCACATGGCAGCTGGCCACTTGATTTGTTTAGTCACCCTTTTCAAATGAGATGAAAAAGACTTCTGCATCATTTTCATCAAATGAAAGCAATGCTTTGATAGATTTAAACGGATCCCCAAACAGCCTTCTGCTCTGATGGGTTTACTCACCCTCCCTATCTTCCTCACTCTCATTATCTTCCCACTCTCAGAGTCTTCCCCACTTTCCTTGTCTTCCCCACTCTCATTATCTTCCCCACTCTCATTGTCTTCCGCACTCTCGTTATTTTCCCCACTTTCATTGTCTTCCCCACTCTCATTGTCTTCCCCATTCTCAGTATCTTCCCCACTCTCATTATCTTCCCCACTCTCATTGTCTTCTGCACTCTCATTGTCTTCCCCACTCTCAGTGTCTTCCGCGCTCTCATTATCTTCCCCACTTTCATTGTCTTCCCCAATCTCATTGTCTTCCGCACTCTCATTGTCTTCCCCACTCTCAGTGTCTTCCGCACCCTCATTATCTTCCCCACTCTCATTGTCTTCCACACTCTCATTGTCTTCCCCAC
>NW_025205267.1:0-7209 GCF_004010195.1 Chiloscyllium plagiosum | reverse complement strand
CAACCCCCATTTCCTCTCTCTCTCCCTCTCTCTTGCTCTTTCTCTCCTTTTCCTTTTGTTCTGCTAAAACAACTCCTTCGTTGTCTTTTTGGTGTGCTTTAAATCTCAATTCAAACTCTTTTTCATTTCTTTTTCTCTTTTACTTTTGTCTTTCACTAAAGCTGTTTCATTTTCAATCAAATTTTAAGCCATTTCCAAAGTTTCTGATACTGTATGCAGCAAATCTAAATGCTGAGCTATTGATGTAATTTCCTTTTCTTTACTCACAGATGAAGATAACTCTAACTCGAGCTTCCCTACTAACTAAAGCAGCTTTGCCTTGTTCACCTTTTGTAAAGCTGCCAAAGTCAGTTCTTCCACCAGCAGAAAACTTTTATTCCACCCTTAAGGGTGATCATCATGTATGCCTCTATTAAGTCACGTCTTAACCTTCTTCTCTCTCATTAAAACAGCCTCAAGTCCCCCAGCCTTTCCTCATGAGACCTCCCCTCTATACCAGGCAAATTCCAAGTCAATCTCCTCTGAACCCTTTCCAACGCTTCCACATCCTTCCTATAATGTGGTAACCAGAACAGTAAATAATACCCCAAGTGCGGCTGCACCAGAATTTTGCACAGCTGCAACATGATCTCATGGCTCCGAAATTCAATCCCGCGACCAATGCCCTTGTTCGTTTTCCTGAAGTGTGCCAAACACTTCCTTCACTGCCCTCTGTACCTGTGACTCCACTTTCTGAGAACCATGCACCTGAATGCCATTGTCCCTCTGTTCCACTGCACTCCTTATTATACTCCATTTGCCATTTCTCAGACCACTTCCCCAGCTGACCAAGGTCCTGCTGCAGTTTCTGATAATGTTCCTCACTGTTCACGATATTGCCTATTTTAGCATTATGCACAAGCTTATGAATCATGCCTTATACATTTTCATCGAAATCACTTACATAGATAAAAAACAGTAATGTGTCCAGAACCGATTCCTGAGGCACTCCACTAGTCACAGGCCTCCAGTCCGACAAGTATCCTTCCACTATAACCCTCTGCTTCCTACCATCAAGCCTATGGTGTATCTAATTTGCCAGGTCCCCATGGATTCCATCCGACCTGACCTTCCAGAATAGCCTACCATGCAGAACCTTATCAAAGGCTTTGCAGAAATCCATATAGACTGCATCTATTACCCTGCCTTTATTAGTCTTCCTGTCCCTTTCATCAAAGAACTCTCACAAATGTGTGAGGCATGATTGCCCATGTCCAAAGCCATGCTGAGTATTCCTAATGAAACACTATCTTTCCACGTGTATGCATATCTTATTTCTCAGAATGATCCCAAGTAACTTACCTACTACAGATGGTCGGCATACTGCTCTGTATCTCCCAGTTTTTTATTTTTGCAGCCTTTCTTGAATAAGGACACAACATTCCTTACCCTCCGATCTTATGTGACCTCATCCCTGGCAAACGCTGAAACAAACATAACAGCGAGGGCCCACTGAATTTCTCCTCCAGCCTCTTGCAGTGTTCTTGCATACATCTGTTCAGGGGCAGGTGATTTATTCATCCTCATACACCTTAATATATCCAACACCACCTCTACTGTGATATGGGCTGTACCCAAGAAATGACCATAATATCTACACTTTACCACAAGGTAAAAAGGAAATCCATTAAGGTGAAAGAAAAGTTAAAAAGCTCCAGAGTTTTCCCTGCAATAAAGCAGGCCACATGAAATCACAGTGTTGGTGGGTGAGGAAAAGCACTAGGAAGAATGGAAGCAGGCAAAAGGGATAACCAGGGAATTTCATTGGAGTGGTAAAGTAAAGCACAATGATGGCTGAGAGGCTGCAACAGAAATTACAAACTGCTCGTTGGTTGATTAATGAGGAAGTGCCAGATCTCTTTGTGTTATTTACGTTCGCAGGTGAAGGTTACTTGCACAGGCCAGGTGCAGTTGTGAAAGAGGTGACAGTATTATAGGACACAGAATCATGTCAAACATGATGTTTAGGGATCAGGAGATATGTAAATCAGAAGGAGTATTGCCAGACAAAGTGCTAGTACGTGGAATTCATGGTGAGACAATAAGTGCTCAGTTACGTAGAGTGATGTTAGAGTATCCAGTGAAAAATGGAGAGGTGCTGGTAGGAGTCCTGACAAACACTCAGTTCCAGAAATACAATTTGCCCTTGCTAACAATGTCATTGGGTCAAAGTATGAGTACTGCCTCCTGTGATTAGAACGCCAATGGAACTGAAGTCCTACAAAAGCACATCCTGGGAATTTTCCTCACTATGTTCTAACGAGGTCACAAAGTCACCAGTTGAAACAGGAGAAATCAAAGAACACAGATAAGAAAATTGAAGTAGAATTATCAGAGATGATAGCTAATCAAATGTTTGAAACAAAACAGGAAGCAATGGAGAGCAATATAGATATCTTTAGCTCAGAGAAATTAACTGAGTTACAACAGAAAGATGAAAAACTAAAGCAATTGTATCAAAAAGCATACACGGAAGGAGGATCTGAGTGTATCCCTGAATTTTAGTGTATTAAAAATGTTACATTCATGAGGTAACAGAGACCATTACATATTGGATGAACTTTTCGGGGAAGTTACAGGGGTAGGATTTTTTCACAGAGTGGTGGGTGTGTGGAATGCACTGCCAGTGGCGGTAGTTGAGTCAGATACATTAGGTACATTTAGGAAACCCCTGGCTAGGCACATGAATGATAGTAATGTGTCGGGTTCGTAGGTTAGTTTAATTTTAAAATAGGATAAAAGGTCGACACAACCTCGAGGGTCGAAGAGCCTATATTGTGCTGTGTTGTTCTATACATAACAACCTTAACACAAAAGAGCGAGAGAAGGCCTAAAACATGCAAAAAGCACAGAAACACAATCATTGCACTGGCAGATAAAGGCAGAATGACAGTATTCATGAACAACACGGAACATGTTCAAAAACCACAGAAACTACATGCAGATACTGACACTACCAACAGAGGGAGTGCGACCCACGCCACACCCAGCCAAAGGAATAAACATTACACTATGGACCTTATGCAAAAACGGACTCATAACCAATACAGATTGATAAAAGATGTAACCTGAAGGCAAAAACACCCGATAATTTTCTAATTATCTAAGGTTTACTAACCAGATATACCACTTAGACCTATTGTGACAATCTCGGAACTGTGTCACATAAACGTACAAAAGAATTTGAACAAAGCTAAAATAACTTACCAGTGGATCCCAACACTTATTCCAATGATGATGATGAGATTACTTACAGTGTGGAAACAGGCCCTTCGGCCCAACAACTTCACACTGACCTTCCAAAGTGTAACCCACCAGACCCATTTCCCTACAATTCCCCCTTCACCTAACACTACGGGCAATTCACCTAACCGACACATCTTTGGATTGTGGGAGGAATCAAGAGCACCCACAGGAAACCCTCACAAACATGGGGAGCATGTGCAAACTCCACACAGACAGTGGCTGGAGGCAGGAATTGAACCTGGGTTTCGAGTGCTGTGCGGCAGCAGTGCTAACCACTGTGCCACTCTGCTGCCCTATTATCAAAGGAATTCCAAAACAGCAAAAGAAACTTAAACATAGATAAAGACAAAGCAATGCTCTCATTCGATGTTGCGGAACTCGTTACCTGAATGGACAAAACCTGAGCCAAAATGACAATACCTAACCTCCAGTAAAAAAACAGACCAGCTTGAGAAAGCCATTTCGGCCCCAGGAAAATGTCTGCCACAGTTCATTCCATCGGTGCCTCTCATCATCTTGTACACCTCCATGAAATCACTTCTTATCGTCCTTCGCTCCAATGAGAAAATCCCTAGCTCCCTCAAACTTTCTTCATTAGACATGCCCTCCAGTCCAGACAGCATCCTGCTAAATCTCCTTTGCACCATCTCTAAAACTCCCACATCCTTCCTCTAATGAGGCGACCAGAAATGAACGCAATATTCCAAGTGTCCTGTAACCAGGGCTTGATTGAGCTGCAGCATAACCTTGCAGCTCTTAAATCCCCTGCTAATGACAGCCAAACAGCATAACGCCTTCTTAACAAACCTATCAGCCTGGGTGACAACTAAGAGTGATCTATGGACATGTCCCCAAGATCTCCCTGTTCTTTCATTACTTTTGCTGTAGTCATGTGGAGGGAAAGGAGCACACTGTATGGGAAAATGTTCAGTTGGGGAGGGGAAATGACAATGCTACTAGGCAGGAACGGGAGGGGGCCTAAAGTGGGAACAGATGTACTCGAGGGAAATGCGGGATGGATATGTGGAGGTGGTATAGGGAGCATTTGCTGATGGTGTTGGATAGGTTTGTCCCACTGAGGCAAGGAAGGGAATGAGAGGGAGAAGGAACCTTAGGTGTCAAGGGATGTGGAACACCTAGTAAAGATGAAGAAGAGTGAGTAAACAAGGATTAGACAGGGAAGAAGAAGGTTACTAGGTAACCAGAAAAGCACTGAAGAATGGACTTAGGAGAACTACAAGGGGGCCTGAATAAGCGGAAGCAGGTAAACTGAAGGAAAATTCTAGTGGAATGTAACATAAAGTCAGAGAGATGGGCAGCAGGGAAACAGACCCTTCGGTCCAACTTGTCCATGCCGACCAGATATCCCAACGCAATCCAATTCCACTTGCCAGCACTTAGTCCACATCCCACTGAATCGTTCCTTTCATATACCCATTCAAATATCTTTAAATGCTGTAATTGTACCAGCCTCCACCACTTTCTCTGGCAGACCATTCCATTTACGTATCACCCTCTGCGTGAAAACTTTGCCTCTCAGGTCCCTTTTCTCTCTTTCCCCCTCTCACCCTAAACCTATGCCCTCTCGTTCTGGATTCTCGCACACTGGAGAAAAGACTTTGTCTATTTACCCTATCCATTTACCTCCGTAAGGTCGCTCCTCAACCTCTGACACTCTAGGGAAAACAACCACAGTCTATTCAGCCTCTCCCTATTGCTCACATCTTCCAACCCTGGTAATATCCTTGTAAATGCTTTCTGAACCATTTCACATTTCACAATATCCTACTGAAAGGTGGGAGACCAGAACAGCAGTCTATCTTCCAAAGATGGCCTAACCAATGTCCTGTACATGTGCAACATGTCCTCCCAACTCATATACTAAATATTCTGACCAATAAAAGATAGCATACCAAATGCCTTCGTCACTATCCTATTTCCCTGCGATTCTACTTTCAAGGAGCTATGAACCTGCACTCCAAGACCTCTTTGTTCAGCAACACTCACTCGGACCTTAACATTAAAAGTGTGTGGAACACTTTTGTGAGGACCAAGAGGATGGCCAGAGTGAGGGTAGGGCTGATCAGGGATACTGTAAGGAACTTGTGACTGGAGCCCGAAGATTATTGGAGGTCCTTAATAAATACGATCATTCAGTATTCACTAATGAGAGGGACATTGATGTTTGTAAAAACAGCGTGGAACAGGCTACTAAGCTCAAACAGGTTCATGTGAAGAAGGTAGATGCGCTGAAAACTTTGAAAAATGTAAGGATAGATAACTCCCCTGAGCCAGATGGGATCTACCCAAGTGGACTATAGGAAGTGTGGGAAGACATTGCTGCATCTTTGCATTCTCACCGTCCACTTGAGTAATGCCAGATGAAAGGAAGGCGTACATGTAATGTCCTGGTTCAAGATGGGGGATTAGGGATAATCCTGGGAATTACATACCAGTCAGTCTTTCGTCTGTGAAATGCAAACTATTGGAGAGGATTCTGAGTCAGAATTTATGATTACTTGGAAAACCATAATTTGATTAGAGACAGTCAGCATGGCTTTGCCAGGGGTAGGTCATGCATCACAAATCTTATTGAATTCTTTGAGGATGTAACAAAATACATTAATAAAAGCACAGCAGTGAATGTGGTGTACATGGATTTTAGCAAGATGTGTGAGAAAGTGCCTCATGGTAGACTCATTCAGAAAGTATGTAGGCATGGGATACAGGGATATCTGGCTACCTGGACACAGAATTGGCTGGTGCATAGATTACAGAGGGTGGTATTAAGTAGGAAGTATTCAGAAGGAGCTCGGTGACCAGTGGTGTTTTATTGGGATCTGTTCTGGGACCTCTACTCTTGCTAATTGTTACAAATGACTTGAATGAGGAAGTTAAAGGGAGTGTGGTTAAGTTTGCCGATGACGCAAAGGTTGAGAGAGTGATGATTAGTGTGGAGGGCTGCTGTAGACTGCAACGGGACATTTACTGGATGCAGAAATTAGCTGGTCAGTAGCGGATGAGTCACTTCACACTTTTGCAGGTTGAATTATGTTTTGAAAGCTCGAATTTGAATATCGAATACAGGGTTAAATGCAGTATTCTTGGCAGTGCTTGTTCGTTTATCTTTTCTTTGTTATGTCGTGGAGATGCTAGTGTTAGACTGGGATGGTCCAAGTTAAAAATCACAAAATAACCGGTTATAGACCAACAGGTTGATTTAGAAGCACTATCTTTCGGAGCGCTGCTCCTTTGTGTTTGGGTGTGTGTGTGATTGGTCGAGTGGGTGTGTGATTGTGATGGATTAGACGCGTGTGGGGGTGTGTATGCCTGGTTGTAAGCATGAGAGGTGTATGTGTGTCTGAGAGACAGCGTTCATATGAGAGAGAGTCTGTGTGAGCGTGCGTGTATGTGTGCATGTGTGAGAGAGTGTACAGTGTAGTGGGTCACTTATAGTGTGACATGAACCCGTGGTCCCAGTTTAGTTTATCCTCATAATAACCGACCTTGGCTATCTGCCTCTTTGCATTGCTGCATATCCCGGAGTCCACCTTGGAGGATGGTCACCCGAAGTTCTGAGACCAATGTCCCTGAACGCTGAAGTGCTCTCTAACTGGATGGAACATTCCTGTCTGGCGATTGTTGTCGGTGTCCATTTAGCCATTGTCGTAGCATCTGCTTGGTCTTGCTAATGTACCATGTATGTCAAACGCATGCACACACTCTACAAAGCACAGATGCAACCACAAAGGAGCAGTGCTCGAAAGCTAGTGCTTCCAAATAAACCTGGTGGATTATAAAGTGGTGTTATTTGATTTTTAACTTTTACTTTGTTAGTAAGCATACAATTTTTCTGAACGCATGATGTATGTCTTCAGTTAGTTTATTGGTTCTGAGTGTATATTCTGGTGCAGATTGGAAGGC